>NW_027329048.1:0-25569 GCF_048564905.1 Vicugna pacos | reverse complement strand
CTAAAATTATATGGAATCACAAAAGACCCAGAATTGCCAAAGCAATACTGAATAAAAAGGATGAAGCTAGAGAAACAACTCTCCCAGACTTCAGACAATACTATCAATCTAAAGTAATGAAAATAGCATGGCTTTGTTACAAAAACAGACATATGGATCAACGGAAGAGAATAGAGAGCCCAGAAATAAGTCCACAAACTTTTGGTCAATTACTCTTTGACAAAGGAGGCAAGAATACAATGGAGCAAAGATAGTCTCTTCAGTAATTGGTGTTGGGATAACTGGACAGCAGCATGTAAATCAATGAACTTAGAATACTCCCTCACACGATACACAAAAATAAACTCAAAATGGCTTAAAGACTTAAACATAAGACAAGACATTATAAACCTCTTAGAAGAAAACATAGACAAAACATTTTCTGACATAAATCTTAGCAGTGTTCTCCTAGGGCAGTCTACCCAGGCAATAGGTATAAAAGCAAAAATAAACAAATGAAACCTAATTAAACTTATAAACTTTTGCACAGCAAAGGAAACCATAAGCAAAACAAAAAGGACAACCTATGGAATTGGAGAAAATATTTGCAAAAGATGAGACTGATATGGGCTTAATTTTCAGAATATATAAACAGCTCATACAACTTAATAATAAAAAACAAACAACCCGATACAAAAATGGGCAGAAGACCTAAACAAGCAATTCTCCAATGAAGACATATGAATGGCCAACGGGTACATGAAAAAATGCTCAACATTGCTAATTATCAGAGAAATACAAATCAAAACTACAATGAGATATCACATCATACCAGTCAGAATGGCCAAAATTCAAAAGTCCACAAACAATAAATGCTGGAGAGAGTGTGGAGAAAAGGGAACTCTTCTACACTATTGGTGGGAATGTAGTTTGGTGCAGTCATTATGGAAAACAGTATGGAGATTCCTCAAAAGACTAAAAACAGACTTACCTATAACCTAGCAATCCCACTTCTGGGCATATATCCAGAAGGAACCCTAATTCAAAAAGACACCTGCACCCCAATGTTCATAGCAGCACTATTCACAATAGCCAAGACATGGAAACAACCTAAGTGTCCATCGACAGGTGACTGGATAAAGTTGTGGTATATTTATACAATGGAATACTACTCAGCCATAAAAAAGAATAAAATAATGTCATTTGCAGCAACATGGTTGGACCTGGAGATCGTCATTCTAGGTGAAGTAAGCCAGAAAGAGAAAGAAAAATACCATATGGTATCACTTATATGTGGAATCTTAAAAAAAAAAAAAGACAATCGAACTTATTTACAAAACAGAAACAGACTCACAGACATAGAAAACAAACTTATGTTTACTAGGGGGAGAAGTGGGTAGGAAGGGATAAATTAAGAGTTTGAGATTTGCAGATACTAACTAATATATATATATATAATATATATATAAAATAGATAAACAATAAGTTCATATTGTATATAGCACAGGGAACTATATTCAATATCTTATAGTAACTTATGGTGAAAAAGAATATGAAAACGAATATATGTGTGTTCGTGTATGACTGAAGCATTATGTTGTACACCAGAAACTGACACAACATTGGTAAACTGACTACACTTCAATTAAAAATATATATATATATACAAAAAAAAGTTTAGTCCAATCCAATAACTTATGTTGTCACTTTAGATCCTCAAATAAAACACTTGGTCTCAGTGGGGTTCATCCCAGGGACACAAGGCTGGTTCAACATACGCAAATCAATCAATGTAATACATCACATCAACAAGAGAAAGGACAAAAACCACATGAGCATCTCAATTGATGCAGAAAAAGCATTTGATAAAATTCAACACCCATTTATGATAAAAACTCTCGCCAAAGTGGGTATAGAGGGAACATATCTCAACATAATAAAAGCTATATATGACAAACCTATAGCCAGCATAGTTCTCAACGGTGAAAAACTCAAAAGCTTCCCACTAAAATCTGGGACAAGACAAGGATGCCCACTATCACCACTCCTATTCAATATAGTCCTGGAAGTCCTAGCCACAGCAATCAGGCAAGAGAAAGAAATAAAAGGGATCCAAATTGGAAAAGAAGAGGTAAAAGTGTCATTATATGCTGACGACATGTTACTATATATAGAAAACCCTAAAAGGTCCACAAAAAAGCTACTAGAGCTGATCGAAGAATTCAGCAAGGTAGCAGGTTACAAAATTAATGTTCAAAAATCAGTTGCCTTTCTTTACACTAACGATAAATCAACAGAAAAAGAAAGTAAAGAAACAATCCCCTTTAAAATAGCACCCAAAGTAATAAAATATCTGGGAATAAATCTAACCAAGGAGGTGAAAGAATTATACACAGAAAACGATAAACCATTGATGAAGGAAATTAAAGAAGACTTTAAAAAATGGAAAGACATTCCATGCTCTTGGATTGGAAGAATCAATATTGTTAAAATGGTCATACTGCCCAAGGCAATCTACAGATTTAATGCAATCCCTATCCAATTACCCAGGACATATTTCACAGAACTAGAACAAATCATAATAAAATGTATATGGAACCATCAAAGACCTAGAATTGCTAAAGCATTACTGAAGAGAAAGAAAGAGGCTGGAGGAATAACTCTCCCAGACTTCAGACAATACTATAGAGCTACAGTCATCAAGACAGCATGGTATTGGTACCAAAACAGACATATAGACCAATGGAACAGAATAGAGAGCCCAGAAATGAACCCACAAACTTTTGGTCAACTCATCTTCGACAAAGGAGGCAAGAATATACAATGGAATAAAGACAGTCTCTTCAGCAAATGGTGTTGGGAAAACTGGACAGCAGCATGTAAAACAATGAAGCTAGAACACACCCTTACACCATATACGAAAATCAACTCAAAATGGATTAAAGACTTAAACATAAGACAAGATACAATAAACCTCCTAGAGGAAAACATAGGCAAAACATTATCTGACATACATTTCAAAAATTTTCTCCTAGAAGAAATAAAAGCAAGAATAAACAAATGGGACCTAATGAAACTTACAAGCTTCTGCACAGCAAAGGAAACCAGAAATAAAACAAGAAGAAAACCTACGGAATGGGAGAAAATTTTTGCAAGTGAAACCGATAAAGGCTTGATCTCCAAAATATATAAGCAGCTCATACGACTCAATAAGAAAAAAATAAACAACCCAATCCAAAAATGGGCAGAAGACCTAAACAAGCAATTCTCCAAGGAAGACATACAAATGATCAAAAAACACATGAAAAAATGTTCAATATCACTAATTATCAGAGAAATGCAAATCAAAACTACAATGAGGTATCACCTCACACCAGTCAGAATGGCCGTCATTCAAAAATCCACAAATGACAAATGCTGGAGAGGCTGTGGAGAAAGGGGAACCCTCCTACACTGCTGGTGGGAATGCAGTTTGGTGCAGCCACTATGGAAAACAGTGTGGAGATTCCTCAAAAGACTAGGAATAGACTTGCCATATGACCCAGGAATCCCACTCCTGGACTTGTACCCAGAAGGAAATCTACTTCAGGATGACACCTGCACCCCAATGTTCATAGCAGCACTATTTACAATAGCCAAAACATGGAAACAACCTAAATGTCCATCAACAGGTGACTGGATAAAGAAGATGTGGTATATTTATACAATGGAATACTACTCAGCCATAAAAACCGACAACATAATGCCATTTGCAGCAACATGGATGCTCCTAGAGAATGTCATTCTAAGTGAAGTAAGCCAGAATGAGAAAGAAAAAAACCATATGAGATCACTCATATGTGGAATCTAAAAAACAAAAACAAACAAACAAACAAAAACAAAGCATAAATACAGGACAGAAATAGACTCAAGGACAGAGAATACAGACTTGTGGTTACTGGGGGGAGGGGGCGGGGTAGAGGGTGGGAAGGGATAGACTGGGATTTCAAAATTGTAGAATAGATAAACAAGATTACACTGTATAGCACAGGGAAATATACACAAAATGTTATGATAAATCACAGAGAAAAAAACATGACAATGAGTGTGTATATGTCCATGAATGACTGAAAAATTGTGCTGAACACTGGAATTTGACACAACATTGTAAAATGATTATAAATCAATAAAAAATGTTAAAAAAAATAATTAATCTGGTCTTCCTATCATAATTTTCCATCACTGGTTAGCAAAGGAAAACTAACTAAATGTCTAATACAATTTAAAGTTTAGTCCAATCCATGACATGATACTATACACAGAAAACCCTAAAGGCTCCACACAAAAACTACTAGAACTGATAAAAGAATTCAGCAAAGGTAACAGGATACAAGATTAATATACAGAGATCAGTTGCATTTTTATTCATTAACAATGAAATATCAGAAAAGGAAAGTAAAGAAACAATCCCTTTTAAAATTGCATCCAAAAAAAATAAAATACTTAGGAATAAATCTGACCAAGGAAGTGAAAGACTTATATGCAGAGGACTACAAAACACTGACTAAGGAAATTAAAGATGACAAAGAAATGGAAAGATATCCCATGTTCTTGGATTGGAAGTATTAATATTGTTAAAATGGCCATACTACCTAAAGCAATCTACAGATTTAATGTGATTCCTATCAAATTAAAAAGGACATTTTTCACAGAACAAGAACAAATAATCCTAAAATTTATATGGAATCACAAAAGACCCAGAATTGCCAAAGCAATACTGAATAAAAAGGATGAAGCTAGAGAAACAACTCTCCCAGACTTCAGACAATACTATCAATCTAAAGTAATGAAAATAGCATGGCTTTGTTACAAAAACAGACATATGGATCAACGGAAGAGAATAGAGAGCCCAGAAATAAGTCCACAAACTTTTGGTCAATTACTCTTTGACAAAGGAGGCAAGAATATACAATGGAGCAAAGATAGTCTCTTCAGTAATTGGTGTTGGGATAACTGGACAGCAGCATGTAAATCAATGAACTTAGAATACTCCCTCACACGATACACAAAAATAAACTCAAAATGGCTTAAAGACTTAAACATAAGACAAGACATTATAAACCTCTTAGAAGAAAACATAGACAAAACATTTTCTGACATAAATCTTAGCAGTGTTCTCCTAGGGCAGTCTACCCAGGCAATAGGTATAAAAGCAAAAATAAACAAATGAAACCTAATTAAACTTATAAACTTTTGCACAGCAAAGGAAACCATAAGCAAAACAAAAAGACAACCTATGGAATTGGAGAAAATATTTGCAAAAGATGAGACTGATATGGGCTTAATTTTCAGAATATATAAACAGCTCATACAACTTAATAATAAAAAACAAACAACCCGATACAAAAATGGGCAGAAGACCTAAACAAGCAATTCTCCAATGAAGACATATGAATGGCCAACGGGTACATGAAAAAATGCTCAACATTGCTAATTATCAGAGAAATACAAATCAAAACTACAATGAGATATCACATCATACCAGTCAGAATGGCCAAAATTCAAAAGTCCACAAACAATAAATGCTGGAGAGAGTGTGGAGAAAAGGGAACTCTTCTACACTATTGGTGGGAATGTAGTTTGGTGCAGTCATTATGGAAAACAGTATGGAGATTCCTCAAAAGACTAAAAACAGACTTACCTATAACCTAGCAATCCCACTTCTGGGCATATATCCAGAAGGAACCCTAATTCAAAAAGACACCTGCACCCCAATGTTCATAGCAGCACTATTCACAATAGCCAAGACATGGAAACAACCTAAGTGTCCATCGACAGGTGACTGGATAAAGTTGTGGTATATTTATACAATGGAATACTACTCAGCCATAAAAAAGAATAAAATAATGTCATTTGCAGCAACATGGTTGGACCTGGAGATCGTCATTCTAGGTGAAGTAAGCCAGAAAGAGAAAGAAAAATACCATATGGTATCACTTATATGTGGAATCTTAAAAAAAAAAAAAGACAATCGAACTTATTTACAAAACAGAAACAGACTCATAGACATAGAAAACAAACTTATGTTTACTAGGGGGAGAAGTGGGTAGGAAGGGATAAATTAAGAGTTTGAGATTTGCAGATACTAACTAATATATATATATATAATATATATATAAAATAGATAAACAATAAGTTCATATTGTATATAGCACAGGGAACTATATTCAATATCTTATAGTAACTTATGGTGAAAAAGAATATGAAAACGAATATATGTGTGTTCGTGTATGACTGAAGCATTATGTTGTACACCAGAAACTGACACAACATTGGTAAACTGACTACACTTCAATTAAAAATATATATATATATACAAAAAAAAGTTTAGTCCAATCCAATAACTTATGTTGTCACTTTAGATCCTCAAATAAAACACTTGGTCTCAGTGGGGTTCATCCCAGGGACACAAGGCTGGTTCAACATACGCAAATCAATCAATGTAATACATCACATCAACAAGAGAAAGGACAAAAACCACATGAGCATCTCAATTGATGCAGAAAAAGCATTTGATAAAATTCAACACCCATTTATGATAAAAACTCTCGCCAAAGTGGGTATAGAGGGAACATATCTCAACATAATAAAAGCTATATATGACAAACCTATAGCCAGCATAGTTCTCAACGGTGAAAAACTCAAAAGCTTCCCACTAAAATCTGGGACAAGACAAGGATGCCCACTATCACCACTCCTATTCAATATAGTCCTGGAAGTCCTAGCCACAGCAATCAGGCAAGAGAAAGAAATAAAAGGGATCCAAATTGGAAAAGAAGAGGTAAAAGTGTCATTATATGCTGACGACATGTTACTATATATAGAAAACCCTAAAAGGTCCACAAAAAAGCTACTAGAGCTGATCGAAGAATTCAGCAAGGTAGCAGGTTACAAAATTAATGTTCAAAAATCAGTTGCCTTTCTTTACACTAACGATAAATCAACAGAAAAAGAAAGTAAAGAAACAATCCCCTTTAAAATAGCACCCAAAGTAATAAAATATCTGGGAATAAATCTAACCAAGGAGGTGAAAGAATTATACACAGAAAACGATAAACCATTGATGAAGGAAATTAAAGAAGACTTTAAAAAATGGAAAGACATTCCATGCTCTTGGATTGGAAGAATCAATATTGTTAAAATGGTCATACTGCCCAAGGCAATCTACAGATTTAATGCAATCCCTATCCAATTACCCAGGACATATTTCACAGAACTAGAACAAATCATAATAAAATGTATATGGAACCATCAAAGACCTAGAATTGCTAAAGCATTACTGAAGAGAAAGAAAGAGGCTGGAGGAATAACTCTCCCAGACTTCAGACAATACTATAGAGCTACAGTCATCAAGACAGCATGGTATTGGTACCAAAACAGACATATAGACCAATGGAACAGAATAGAGAGCCCAGAAATGAACCCACAAACTTTTGGTCAACTCATCTTCGACAAAGGAGGCAAGAATATACAATGGAATAAAGACAGTCTCTTCAGCAAATGGTGTTGGGAAAACTGGACAGCAGCATGTAAAACAATGAAGCTAGAACACACCCTTACACCATATACGAAAATCAACTCAAAATGGATTAAAGACTTAAACATAAGACAAGATACAATAAACCTCCTAGAGGAAAACATAGGCAAAACATTATCTGACATACATTTCAAAAATTTTCTCCTAGAAGAAATAAAAGCAAGAATAAACAAATGGGACCTAATGAAACTTACAAGCTTCTGCACAGCAAAGGAAACCAGAAATAAAACAAGAAGAAAACCTACGGAATGGGAGAAAATTTTTGCAAGTGAAACCGATAAAGGCTTGATCTCCAAAATATATAAGCAGCTCATACGACTCAATAAGAAAAAAATAAACAACCCAATCCAAAAATGGGCAGAAGACCTAAACAAGCAATTCTCCAAGGAAGACATACAAATGATCAAAAAACACATGAAAAAATGTTCAATATCACTAATTATCAGAGAAATGCAAATCAAAACTACAATGAGGTATCACCTCACACCAGTCAGAATGGCCGTCATTCAAAAATCCACAAATGACAAATGCTGGAGAGGCTGTGGAGAAAGGGGAACCCTCCTACACTGCTGGTGGGAATGCAGTTTGGTGCAGCCACTATGGAAAACAGTGTGGAGATTCCTCAAAAGACTAGGAATAGACTTGCCATATGACCCAGGAATCCCACTCCTGGACTTGTACCCAGAAGGAAATCTACTTCAGGATGACACCTGCACCCCAATGTTCATAGCAGCACTATTTACAATAGCCAAAACATGGAAACAACCTAAATGTCCATCAACAGGTGACTGGATAAAGAAGATGTGGTATATTTATACAATGGAATACTACTCAGCCATAAAAACCGACAACATAATGCCATTTGCAGCAACATGGATGCTCCTAGAGAATGTCATTCTAAGTGAAGTAAGCCAGAATGAGAAAGAAAAAAACCATATGAGATCACTCATATGTGGAATCTAAAAAACAAAAACAAACAAACAAACAAAAACAAAGCATAAATACAGGACAGAAATAGACTCAAGGACAGAGAATACAGACTTGTGGTTACTGGGGGGAGGGGGCGGGGTAGAGGGTGGGAAGGGATAGACTGGGATTTCAAAATTGTAGAATAGATAAACAAGATTACACTGTATAGCACAGGGAAATATACACAAAATGTTATGATAAATCACAGAGAAAAAAACATGACAATGAGTGTGTATATGTCCATGAATGACTGAAAAATTGTGCTGAACACTGGAATTTGACACAACATTGTAAAATGATTATAAATCAATAAAAAATGTTAAAAAAAATAATTAATCTGGTCTTCCTATCATAATTTTCCATCACTGGTTAGCAAAGGAAAACTAACTAAATGTCTAATACAATTTAAAGTTTAGTCCAATCCATGACATGATACTATACACAGAAAACCCTAAAGGCTCCACACAAAAACTACTAGAACTGATAAAAGAATTCAGCAAAGGTAACAGGATACAAGATTAATATACAGAGATCAGTTGCATTTTTATTCATTAACAATGAAATATCAGAAAAGGAAAGTAAAGAAACAATCCCTTTTAAAATTGCATCCAAAAAAAATAAAATACTTAGGAATAAATCTGACCAAGGAAGTGAAAGACTTATATGCAGAGGACTACAAAACACTGACTAAGGAAATTAAAGATGACAAAGAAATGGAAAGATATCCCATGTTCTTGGATTGGAAGTATTAATATTGTTAAAATGGCCATACTACCTAAAGCAATCTACAGATTTAATGTGATTCCTATCAAATTAAAAAGGACATTTTTCACAGAACAAGAACAAATAATCCTAAAATTTATATGGAATCACAAAAGACCCAGAATTGCCAAAGCAATACTGAATAAAAAGGATGAAGCTAGAGAAACAACTCTCCCAGACTTCAGACAATACTATCAATCTAAAGTAATGAAAATAGCATGGCTTTGTTACAAAAACAGACATATGGATCAACGGAAGAGAATAGAGAGCCCAGAAATAAGTCCACAAACTTTTGGTCAATTACTCTTTGACAAAGGAGGCAAGAATATACAATGGAGCAAAGATAGTCTCTTCAGTAATTGGTGTTGGGATAACTGGACAGCAGCATGTAAATCAATGAACTTAGAATACTCCCTCACACGATACACAAAAATAAACTCAAAATGGCTTAAAGACTTAAACATAAGACAAGACATTATAAACCTCTTAGAAGAAAACATAGACAAAACATTTTCTGACATAAATCTTAGCAGTGTTCTCCTAGGGCAGTCTACCCAGGCAATAGGTATAAAAGCAAAAATAAACAAATGAAACCTAATTAAACTTATAAACTTTTGCACAGCAAAGGAAACCATAAGCAAAACAAAAAGACAACCTATGGAATTGGAGAAAATATTTGCAAAAGATGAGACTGATATGGGCTTAATTTTCAGAATATATAAACAGCTCATACAACTTAATAATAAAAAACAAACAACCCGATACAAAAATGGGCAGAAGACCTAAACAAGCAATTCTCCAATGAAGACATATGAATGGCCAACGGGTACATGAAAAAATGCTCAACATTGCTAATTATCAGAGAAATACAAATCAAAACTACAATGAGATATCACATCATACCAGTCAGAATGGCCAAAATTCAAAAGTCCACAAACAATAAATGCTGGAGAGAGTGTGGAGAAAAGGGAACTCTTCTACACTATTGGTGGGAATGTAGTTTGGTGCAGTCATTATGGAAAACAGTATGGAGATTCCTCAAAAGACTAAAAACAGACTTACCTATAACCTAGCAATCCCACTTCTGGGCATATATCCAGAAGGAACCCTAATTCAAAAAGACACCTGCACCCCAATGTTCATAGCAGCACTATTCACAATAGCCAAGACATGGAAACAACCTAAGTGTCCATCGACAGGTGACTGGATAAAGTTGTGGTATATTTATACAATGGAATACTACTCAGCCATAAAAAAGAATAAAATAATGTCATTTGCAGCAACATGGTTGGACCTGGAGATCGTCATTCTAGGTGAAGTAAGCCAGAAAGAGAAAGAAAAATACCATATGGTATCACTTATATGTGGAATCTTAAAAAAAAAAAAAGACAATCGAACTTATTTACAAAACAGAAACAGACTCATAGACATAGAAAACAAACTTATGTTTACTAGGGGGAGAAGTGGGTAGGAAGGGATAAATTAAGAGTTTGAGATTTGCAGATACTAACTAATATATATATATATAATATATATATAAAATAGATAAACAATAAGTTCATATTGTATATAGCACAGGGAACTATATTCAATATCTTATAGTAACTTATGGTGAAAAAGAATATGAAAACGAATATATGTGTGTTCGTGTATGACTGAAGCATTATGTTGTACACCAGAAACTGACACAACATTGGTAAACTGACTACACTTCAATTAAAAATATATATATATATACAAAAAAAAGTTTAGTCCAATCCAATAACTTATGTTGTCACTTTAGATCCTCAAATAAAACACTTGGTCTCAGTGGGGTTCATCCCAGGGACACAAGGCTGGTTCAACATACGCAAATCAATCAATGTAATACATCACATCAACAAGAGAAAGGACAAAAACCACATGAGCATCTCAATTGATGCAGAAAAAGCATTTGATAAAATTCAACACCCATTTATGATAAAAACTCTCGCCAAAGTGGGTATAGAGGGAACATATCTCAACATAATAAAAGCTATATATGACAAACCTATAGCCAGCATAGTTCTCAACGGTGAAAAACTCAAAAGCTTCCCACTAAAATCTGGGACAAGACAAGGATGCCCACTATCACCACTCCTATTCAATATAGTCCTGGAAGTCCTAGCCACAGCAATCAGGCAAGAGAAAGAAATAAAAGGGATCCAAATTGGAAAAGAAGAGGTAAAAGTGTCATTATATGCTGACGACATGTTACTATATATAGAAAACCCTAAAAGGTCCACAAAAAAGCTACTAGAGCTGATCGAAGAATTCAGCAAGGTAGCAGGTTACAAAATTAATGTTCAAAAATCAGTTGCCTTTCTTTACACTAACGATAAATCAACAGAAAAAGAAAGTAAAGAAACAATCCCCTTTAAAATAGCACCCAAAGTAATAAAATATCTGGGAATAAATCTAACCAAGGAGGTGAAAGAATTATACACAGAAAACGATAAACCATTGATGAAGGAAATTAAAGAAGACTTTAAAAAATGGAAAGACATTCCATGCTCTTGGATTGGAAGAATCAATATTGTTAAAATGGTCATACTGCCCAAGGCAATCTACAGATTTAATGCAATCCCTATCCAATTACCCAGGACATATTTCACAGAACTAGAACAAATCATAATAAAATGTATATGGAACCATCAAAGACCTAGAATTGCTAAAGCATTACTGAAGAGAAAGAAAGAGGCTGGAGGAATAACTCTCCCAGACTTCAGACAATACTATAGAGCTACAGTCATCAAGACAGCATGGTATTGGTACCAAAACAGACATATAGACCAATGGAACAGAATAGAGAGCCCAGAAATGAACCCACAAACTTTTGGTCAACTCATCTTCGACAAAGGAGGCAAGAATATACAATGGAATAAAGACAGTCTCTTCAGCAAATGGTGTTGGGAAAACTGGACAGCAGCATGTAAAACAATGAAGCTAGAACACACCCTTACACCATATACGAAAATCAACTCAAAATGGATTAAAGACTTAAACATAAGACAAGATACAATAAACCTCCTAGAGGAAAACATAGGCAAAACATTATCTGACATACATTTCAAAAATTTTCTCCTAGAAGAAATAAAAGCAAGAATAAACAAATGGGACCTAATGAAACTTACAAGCTTCTGCACAGCAAAGGAAACCAGAAATAAAACAAGAAGAAAACCTACGGAATGGGAGAAAATTTTTGCAAGTGAAACCGATAAAGGCTTGATCTCCAAAATATATAAGCAGCTCATACGACTCAATAAGAAAAAAATAAACAACCCAATCCAAAAATGGGCAGAAGACCTAAACAAGCAATTCTCCAAGGAAGACATACAAATGATCAAAAAACACATGAAAAAATGTTCAATATCACTAATTATCAGAGAAATGCAAATCAAAACTACAATGAGGTATCACCTCACACCAGTCAGAATGGCCGTCATTCAAAAATCCACAAATGACAAATGCTGGAGAGGCTGTGGAGAAAGGGGAACCCTCCTACACTGCTGGTGGGAATGCAGTTTGGTGCAGCCACTATGGAAAACAGTGTGGAGATTCCTCAAAAGACTAGGAATAGACTTGCCATATGACCCAGGAATCCCACTCCTGGACTTGTACCCAGAAGGAAATCTACTTCAGGATGACACCTGCACCCCAATGTTCATAGCAGCACTATTTACAATAGCCAAAACATGGAAACAACCTAAATGTCCATCAACAGGTGACTGGATAAAGAAGATGTGGTATATTTATACAATGGAATACTACTCAGCCATAAAAACCGACAACATAATGCCATTTGCAGCAACATGGATGCTCCTAGAGAATGTCATTCTAAGTGAAGTAAGCCAGAATGAGAAAGAAAAAAACCATATGAGATCACTCATATGTGGAATCTAAAAAACAAAAACAAACAAACAAACAAAAACAAAGCATAAATACAGGACAGAAATAGACTCAAGGACAGAGAATACAGACTTGTGGTTACTGGGGGGAGGGGGCGGGGTAGAGGGTGGGAAGGGATAGACTGGGATTTCAAAATTGTAGAATAGATAAACAAGATTACACTGTATAGCACAGGGAAATATACACAAAATGTTATGATAAATCACAGAGAAAAAAACATGACAATGAGTGTGTATATGTCCATGAATGACTGAAAAATTGTGCTGAACACTGGAATTTGACACAACATTGTAAAATGATTATAAATCAATAAAAAATGTTAAAAAAAATAATTAATCTGGTCTTCCTATCATAATTTTCCATCACTGGTTAGCAAAGGAAAACTAACTAAATGTCTAATACAATTTAAAGTTTAGTCCAATCCATGACATGATACTATACACAGAAAACCCTAAAGGCTCCACACAAAAACTACTAGAACTGATAAAAGAATTCAGCAAAGGTAACAGGATACAAGATTAATATACAGAGATCAGTTGCATTTTTATTCATTAACAATGAAATATCAGAAAAGGAAAGTAAAGAAACAATCCCTTTTAAAATTGCATCCAAAAAAAATAAAATACTTAGGAATAAATCTGACCAAGGAAGTGAAAGACTTATATGCAGAGGACTACAAAACACTGACTAAGGAAATTAAAGATGACAAAGAAATGGAAAGATATCCCATGTTCTTGGATTGGAAGTATTAATATTGTTAAAATGGCCATACTACCTAAAGCAATCTACAGATTTAATGTGATTCCTATCAAATTAAAAAGGACATTTTTCACAGAACAAGAACAAATAATCCTAAAATTTATATGGAATCACAAAAGACCCAGAATTGCCAAAGCAATACTGAATAAAAAGGATGAAGCTAGAGAAACAACTCTCCCAGACTTCAGACAATACTATCAATCTAAAGTAATGAAAATAGCATGGCTTTGTTACAAAAACAGACATATGGATCAACGGAAGAGAATAGAGAGCCCAGAAATAAGTCCACAAACTTTTGGTCAATTACTCTTTGACAAAGGAGGCAAGAATATACAATGGAGCAAAGATAGTCTCTTCAGTAATTGGTGTTGGGATAACTGGACAGCAGCATGTAAATCAATGAACTTAGAATACTCCCTCACACGATACACAAAAATAAACTCAAAATGGCTTAAAGACTTAAACATAAGACAAGACATTATAAACCTCTTAGAAGAAAACATAGACAAAACATTTTCTGACATAAATCTTAGCAGTGTTCTCCTAGGGCAGTCTACCCAGGCAATAGGTATAAAAGCAAAAATAAACAAATGAAACCTAATTAAACTTATAAACTTTTGCACAGCAAAGGAAACCATAAGCAAAACAAAAAGACAACCTATGGAATTGGAGAAAATATTTGCAAAAGATGAGACTGATATGGGCTTAATTTTCAGAATATATAAACAGCTCATACAACTTAATAATAAAAAACAAACAACCCGATACAAAAATGGGCAGAAGACCTAAACAAGCAATTCTCCAATGAAGACATATGAATGGCCAACGGGTACATGAAAAAATGCTCAACATTGCTAATTATCAGAGAAATACAAATCAAAACTACAATGAGATATCACATCATACCAGTCAGAATGGCCAAAATTCAAAAGTCCACAAACAATAAATGCTGGAGAGAGTGTGGAGAAAAGGGAACTCTTCTACACTATTGGTGGGAATGTAGTTTGGTGCAGTCATTATGGAAAACAGTATGGAGATTCCTCAAAAGACTAAAAACAGACTTACCTATAACCTAGCAATCCCACTTCTGGGCATATATCCAGAAGGAACCCTAATTCAAAAAGACACCTGCACCCCAATGTTCATAGCAGCACTATTCACAATAGCCAAGACATGGAAACAACCTAAGTGTCCATCGACAGGTGACTGGATAAAGTTGTGGTATATTTATACAATGGAATACTACTCAGCCATAAAAAAGAATAAAATAATGTCATTTGCAGCAACATGGTTGGACCTGGAGATCGTCATTCTAGGTGAAGTAAGCCAGAAAGAGAAAGAAAAATACCATATGGTATCACTTATATGTGGAATCTTAAAAAAAAAAAAAGACAATCGAACTTATTTACAAAACAGAAACAGACTCATAGACATAGAAAACAAACTTATGTTTACTAGGGGGAGAAGTGGGTAGGAAGGGATAAATTAAGAGTTTGAGATTTGCAGATACTAACTAATATATATATATATAATATATATATAAAATAGATAAACAATAAGTTCATATTGTATATAGCACAGGGAACTATATTCAATATCTTATAGTAACTTATGGTGAAAAAGAATATGAAAACGAATATATGTGTGTTCGTGTATGACTGAAGCATTATGTTGTACACCAGAAACTGACACAACATTGGTAAACTGACTACACTTCAATTAAAAATATATATATATATACAAAAAAAAGTTTAGTCCAATCCAATAACTTATGTTGTCACTTTAGATCCTCAAATAAAACACTTGGTCTCAGTGGGGTTCATCCCAGGGACACAAGGCTGGTTCAACATACGCAAATCAATCAATGTAATACATCACATCAACAAGAGAAAGGACAAAAACCACATGAGCATCTCAATTGATGCAGAAAAAGCATTTGATAAAATTCAACACCCATTTATGATAAAAACTCTCGCCAAAGTGGGTATAGAGGGAACATATCTCAACATAATAAAAGCTATATATGACAAACCTATAGCCAGCATAGTTCTCAACGGTGAAAAACTCAAAAGCTTCCCACTAAAATCTGGGACAAGACAAGGATGCCCACTATCACCACTCCTATTCAATATAGTCCTGGAAGTCCTAGCCACAGCAATCAGGCAAGAGAAAGAAATAAAAGGGATCCAAATTGGAAAAGAAGAGGTAAAAGTGTCATTATATGCTGACGACATGTTACTATATATAGAAAACCCTAAAAGGTCCACAAAAAAGCTACTAGAGCTGATCGAAGAATTCAGCAAGGTAGCAGGTTACAAAATTAATGTTCAAAAATCAGTTGCCTTTCTTTACACTAACGATAAATCAACAGAAAAAGAAAGTAAAGAAACAATCCCCTTTAAAATAGCACCCAAAGTAATAAAATATCTGGGAATAAATCTAACCAAGGAGGTGAAAGAATTATACACAGAAAACGATAAACCATTGATGAAGGAAATTAAAGAAGACTTTAAAAAATGGAAAGACATTCCATGCTCTTGGATTGGAAGAATCAATATTGTTAAAATGGTCATACTGCCCAAGGCAATCTACAGATTTAATGCAATCCCTATCCAATTACCCAGGACATATTTCACAGAACTAGAACAAATCATAATAAAATGTATATGGAACCATCAAAGACCTAGAATTGCTAAAGCATTACTGAAGAGAAAGAAAGAGGCTGGAGGAATAACTCTCCCAGACTTCAGACAATACTATAGAGCTACAGTCATCAAGACAGCATGGTATTGGTACCAAAACAGACATATAGACCAATGGAACAGAATAGAGAGCCCAGAAATGAACCCACAAACTTTTGGTCAACTCATCTTCGACAAAGGAGGCAAGAATATACAATGGAATAAAGACAGTCTCTTCAGCAAATGGTGTTGGGAAAACTGGACAGCAGCATGTAAAACAATGAAGCTAGAACACACCCTTACACCATATACGAAAATCAACTCAAAATGGATTAAAGACTTAAACATAAGACAAGATACAATAAACCTCCTAGAGGAAAACATAGGCAAAACATTATCTGACATACATTTCAAAAATTTTCTCCTAGAAGAAATAAAAGCAAGAATAAACAAATGGGACCTAATGAAACTTACAAGCTTCTGCACAGCAAAGGAAACCAGAAATAAAACAAGAAGAAAACCTACGGAATGGGAGAAAATTTTTGCAAGTGAAACCGATAAAGGCTTGATCTCCAAAATATATAAGCAGCTCATACGACTCAATAAGAAAAAAATAAACAACCCAATCCAAAAATGGGCAGAAGACCTAAACAAGCAATTCTCCAAGGAAGACATACAAATGATCAAAAAACACATGAAAAAATGTTCAATATCACTAATTATCAGAGAAATGCAAATCAAAACTACAATGAGGTATCACCTCACACCAGTCAGAATGGCCGTCATTCAAAAATCCACAAATGACAAATGCTGGAGAGGCTGTGGAGAAAGGGGAACCCTCCTACACTGCTGGTGGGAATGCAGTTTGGTGCAGCCACTATGGAAAACAGTGTGGAGATTCCTCAAAAGACTAGGAATAGACTTGCCATATGACCCAGGAATCCCACTCCTGGACTTGTACCCAGAAGGAAATCTACTTCAGGATGACACCTGCACCCCAATGTTCATAGCAGCACTATTTACAATAGCCAAAACATGGAAACAACCTAAATGTCCATCAACAGGTGACTGGATAAAGAAGATGTGGTATATTTATACAATGGAATACTACTCAGCCATAAAAACCGACAACATAATGCCATTTGCAGCAACATGGATGCTCCTAGAGAATGTCATTCTAAGTGAAGTAAGCCAGAATGAGAAAGAAAAAAACCATATGAGATCACTCATATGTGGAATCTAAAAAACAAAAACAAACAAACAAACAAAAACAAAGCATAAATACAGGACAGAAATAGACTCAAGGACAGAGAATACAGACTTGTGGTTACTGGGGGGAGGGGGCGGGGTAGAGGGTGGGAAGGGATAGACTGGGATTTCAAAATTGTAGAATAGATAAACAAGATTACACTGTATAGCACAGGGAAATATACACAAAATGTTATGATAAATCACAGAGAAAAAAACATGACAATGAGTGTGTATATGTCCATGAATGACTGAAAAATTGTGCTGAACACTGGAATTTGACACAACATTGTAAAATGATTATAAATCAATAAAAAATGTTAAAAAAAATAATTAATCTGGTCTTCCTATCATAATTTTCCATCACTGGTTAGCAAAGGAAAACTAACTAAATGTCTAATACAATTTAAAGTTTAGTCCAATCCATGACATGATACTATACACAGAAAACCCTAAAGGCTCCACACAAAAACTACTAGAACTGATAAAAGAATTCAGCAAAGGTAACAGGATACAAGATTAATATACAGAGATCAGTTGCATTTTTATTCATTAACAATGAAATATCAGAAAAGGAAAGTAAAGAAACAATCCCTTTTAAAATTGCATCCAAAAAAAATAAAATACTTAGGAATAAATCTGACCAAGGAAGTGAAAGACTTATATGCAGAGGACTACAAAACACTGACTAAGGAAATTAAAGATGACAAAGAAATGGAAAGATATCCCATGTTCTTGGATTGGAAGTATTAATATTGTTAAAATGGCCATACTACCTAAAGCAATCTACAGATTTAATGTGATTCCTATCAAATTAAAAAGGACATTTTTCACAGAACAAGAACAAATAATCCTAAAATTTATATGGAATCACAAAAGACCCAGAATTGCCAAAGCAATACTGAATAAAAAGGATGAAGCTAGAGAAACAACTCTCCCAGACTTCAGACAATACTATCAATCTAAAGTAATGAAAATAGCATGGCTTTGTTACAAAAACAGACATATGGATCAACGGAAGAGAATAGAGAGCCCAGAAATAAGTCCACAAACTTTTGGTCAATTACTCTTTGACAAAGGAGGCAAGAATATACAATGGAGCAAAGATAGTCTCTTCAGTAATTGGTGTTGGGATAACTGGACAGCAGCATGTAAATCAATGAACTTAGAATACTCCCTCACACGATACACAAAAATAAACTCAAAATGGCTTAAAGACTTAAACATAAGACAAGACATTATAAACCTCTTAGAAGAAAACATAGACAAAACATTTTCTGACATAAATCTTAGCAGTGTTCTCCTAGGGCAGTCTACCCAGGCATAGGTATAAAAGCAAAAATAAACAAATGAAACCTAATTAAACTTATAAACTTTTGCACAGCAAAGGAAACCATAAGCAAAACAAAAAGACAACCTATGGAATTGGAGAAAATATTTGCAAAAGATGAGACTGATATGGGCTTAATTTTCAGAATATATAAACAGCTCATACAACTTAATAATAAAAAACAAACAACCCGATACAAAAATGGGCAGAAGACCTAAACAAGCAATTCTCCAATGAAGACATATGAATGGCCAACGGGTACATGAAAAAATGCTCAACATTGCTAATTATCAGAGAAATACAAATCAAAACTACAATGAGATATCACATCATACCAGTCAGAATGGCCAAAATTCAAAAGTCCACAAACAATAAATGCTGGAGAGAGTGTGGAGAAAAGGGAACTCTTCTACACTATTGGTGGGAATGTAGTTTGGTGCAGTCATTATGGAAAACAGTATGGAGATTCCTCAAAAGACTAAAAACAGACTTACCTATAACCTAGCAATCCCACTTCTGGGCATATATCCAGAAGGAACCCTAATTCAAAAAGACACCTGCACCCCAATGTTCATAGCAGCACTATTCACAATAGCCAAGACATGGAAACAACCTAAGTGTCCATCGACAGGTGACTGGATAAAGTTGTGGTATATTTATACAATGGAATACTACTCAGCCATAAAAAAGAATAAAATAATGTCATTTGCAGCAACATGGTTGGACCTGGAGATCGTCATTCTAGGTGAAGTAAGCCAGAAAGAGAAAGAAAAATACCATATGGTATCACTTATATGTGGAATCTTAAAAAAAAAAAAAGACAATCGAACTTATTTACAAAACAGAAACAGACTCACAGACATAGAAAACAAACTTATGTTTACTAGGGGGAGAAGTGGGTAGGAAGGGATAAATTAAGAGTTTGAGATTTGCAGATACTAACTAATATATATATATATAATATATATATAAAATAGATAAACAATAAGTTCATATTGTATATAGCACAGGGAACTATATTCAATATCTTATAGTAACTTATGGTGAAAAAGAATATGAAAACGAATATATGTGTGTTCGTGTATGACTGAAGCATTATGTTGTACACCAGAAACTGACACAACATTGGTAAACTGACTACACTTCAATTAAAAATATATATATATATACAAAAAAAAGTTTAGTCCAATCCAATAACTTATGTTGTCACTTTAGATCCTCAAATAAAACACTTGGTCTCAGTGGGGTTCATCCCAGGGACACAAGGCTGGTTCAACATACGCAAATCAATCAATGTAATACATCACATCAACAAGAGAAAGGACAAAAACCACATGAGCATCTCAATTGATGCAGAAAAAGCATTTGATAAAATTCAACACCCATTTATGATAAAAACTCTCGCCAAAGTGGGTATAGAGGGAACATATCTCAACATAATAAAAGCTATATATGACAAACCTATAGCCAGCATAGTTCTCAACGGTGAAAAACTCAAAAGCTTCCCACTAAAATCTGGGACAAGACAAGGATGCCCACTATCACCACTCCTATTCAATATAGTCCTGGAAGTCCTAGCCACAGCAATCAGGCAAGAGAAAGAAATAAAAGGGATCCAAATTGGAAAAGAAGAGGTAAAAGTGTCATTATATGCTGACGACATGTTACTATATATAGAAAACCCTAAAAGGTCCACAAAAAAGCTACTAGAGCTGATCGAAGAATTCAGCAAGGTAGCAGGTTACAAAATTAATGTTCAAAAATCAGTTGCCTTTCTTTACACTAACGATAAATCAACAGAAAAAGAAAGTAAAGAAACAATCCCCTTTAAAATAGCACCCAAAGTAATAAAATATCTGGGAATAAATCTAACCAAGGAGGTGAAAGAATTATACACAGAAAACGATAAACCATTGATGAAGGAAATTAAAGAAGACTTTAAAAAATGGAAAGACATTCCATGCTCTTGGATTGGAAGAATCAATATTGTTAAAATGGTCATACTGCCCAAGGCAATCTACAGATTTAATGCAATCCCTATCCAATTACCCAGGACATATTTCACAGAACTAGAACAAATCATAATAAAATGTATATGGAACCATCAAAGACCTAGAATTGCTAAAGCATTACTGAAGAGAAAGAAAGAGGCTGGAGGAATAACTCTCCCAGACTTCAGACAATACTATAGAGCTACAGTCATCAAGACAGCATGGTATTGGTACCAAAACAGACATATAGACCAATGGAACAGAATAGAGAGCCCAGAAATGAACCCACAAACTTTTGGTCAACTCATCTTCGACAAAGGAGGCAAGAATATACAATGGAATAAAGACAGTCTCTTCAGCAAATGGTGTTGGGAAAACTGGACAGCAGCATGTAAAACAATGAAGCTAGAACACACCCTTACACCATATACGAAAATCAACTCAAAATGGATTAAAGACTTAAACATAAGACAAGATACAATAAACCTCCTAGAGGAAAACATAGGCAAAACATTATCTGACATACATTTCAAAAATTTTCTCCTAGAAGAAATAAAAGCAAGAATAAACAAATGGGACCTAATGAAACTTACAAGCTTCTGCACAGCAAAGGAAACCAGAAATAAAACAAGAAGAAAACCTACGGAATGGGAGAAAATTTTTGCAAGTGAAACCGATAAAGGCTTGATCTCCAAAATATATAAGCAGCTCATACGACTCAATAAGAAAAAAATAAACAACCCAATCCAAAAATGGGCAGAAGACCTAAACAAGCAATTCTCCAAGGAAGACATACAAATGATCAAAAAACACATGAAAAAATGTTCAATATCACTAATTATCAGAGAAATGCAAATCAAAACTACAATGAGGTATCACCTCACACCAGTCAGAATGGCCGTCATTCAAAAATCCACAAATGACAAATGCTGGAGAGGCTGTGGAGAAAGGGGAACCCTCCTACACTGCTGGTGGGAATGCAGTTTGGTGCAGCCACTATGGAAAACAGTGTGGAGATTCCTCAAAAGACTAGGAATAGACTTGCCATATGACCCAGGAATCCCACTCCTGGACTTGTACCCAGAAGGAAATCTACTTCAGGATGACACCTGCACCCCAATGTTCATAGCAGCACTATTTACAATAGCCAAAACATGGAAACAACCTAAATGTCCATCAACAGGTGACTGGATAAAGAAGATGTGGTATATTTATACAATGGAATACTACTCAGCCATAAAAACCGACAACATAATGCCATTTGCAGCAACATGGATGCTCCTAGAGAATGTCATTCTAAGTGAAGTAAGCCAGAATGAGAAAGAAAAAAACCATATGAGATCACTCATATGTGGAATCTAAAAAACAAAAACAAACAAACAAACAAAAACAAAGCATAAATACAGGACAGAAATAGACTCAAGGACAGAGAATACAGACTTGTGGTTACTGGGGGGAGGGGGCGGGGTAGAGGGTGGGAAGGGATAGACTGGGATTTCAAAATTGTAGAATAGATAAACAAGATTACACTGTATAGCACAGGGAAATATACACAAAATGTTATGATAAATCACAGAGAAAAAAACATGACAATGAGTGTGTATATGTCCATGAATGACTGAAAAATTGTGCTGAACACTGGAATTTGACACAACATTGTAAAATGATTATAAATCAATAAAAAATGTTAAAAAAAAATAATTAATCTGGTCTTCCTATCATAATTTTCCATCACTGGTTAGCAAAGGAAAACTAACTAAATGTCTAATACAATTTAAAGTTTAGTCCAATCCATGACATGATACTATACACAGAAAACCCTAAAGGCTCCACACAAAAACTACTAGAACTGATAAAAGAATTCAGCAAAGGTAACAGGATACAAGATTAATATACAGAGATCAGTTGCATTTTTGTTCATTAACAATGAAATATCAGAAAAGGAAAGTAAAGAAACAATCCCTTTTAAAATTGCATCCAAAAAAAATAAAATACTTAGGAATAAATCTGACCAAGGAAGTGAAAGACTTATATGCAGAGGACTACAAAACACTGACTAAGGAAATTAAAGATGACAAAGAAATGGAAAGATATCCCATGTTCTTGGATTGGAAGTATTAATATTGTTAAAATGGCCATACTACCTAAAGCAATCTACAGATTTAATGTGATTCCTATCAAATTAAAAAGGACATTTTTCACAGAACAAGAACAAATAATCCTAAAATTTATATGGAATCACAAAAGACCCAGAATTGCCAAAGCAATACTGAATAAAAAGGATGAAGCTAGAGAAACAACTCTCCCAGACTTCAGACAATACTATCAATCTAAAGTAATGAAAATAGCATGGCTTTGTTACAAAAACAGACATATGGATCAACGGAAGAGAATAGAGAGCCCAGAAATAAGTCCACAAACTTTTGGTCAATTACTCTTTGACAAAGGAGGCAAGAATATACAATGGAGCAAAGATAGTCTCTTCAGTAATTGGTGTTGGGATAACTGGACAGCAGCATGTAAATCAATGAACTTAGAATACTCCCTCACACGATACACAAAAATAAACTCAAAATGGCTTAAAGACTTAAACATAAGACAAGACATTATAAACCTCTTAGAAGAAAACATAGACAAAACATTTTCTGACATAAATCTTAGCAGTGTTCTCCTAGGGCAGTCTACCCAGGCAATAGGTATAAAAGCAAAAATAAACAAATGAAACCTAATTAAACTTATAAACTTTTGCACAGCAAAGGAAACCATAAGCAAAACAAAAAGACAACCTATGGAATTGGAGAAAATATTTGCAAAAGATGAGACTGATATGGGCTTAATTTTCAGAATATATAAACAGCTCATACAACTTAATAATAAAAAACAAACAACCCGATACAAAAATGGGCAGAAGACCTAAACAAGCAATTCTCCAATGAAGACATATGAATGGCCAACGGGTACATGAAAAAATGCTCAACATTGCTAATTATCAGAGAAATACAAATCAAAACTACAATGAGATATCACATCATACCAGTCAGAATGGCCAAAATTCAAAAGTCCACAAACAATAAATGCTGGAGAGAGTGTGGAGAAAAGGGAACTCTTCTACACTATTGGTGGGAATGTAGTTTGGTGCAGTCATTATGGAAAACAGTATGGAGATTCCTCAAAAGACTAAAAACAGACTTACCTATAACCTAGCAATCCCACTTCTGGGCATATATCCAGAAGGAACCCTAATTCAAAAAGACACCTGCACCCCAATGTTCATAGCAGCACTATTCACAATAGCCAAGACATGGAAACAACCTAAGTGTCCATCGACAGGTGACTGGATAAAGTTGTGGTATATTTATACAATGGAATACTACTCAGCCATAAAAAAGAATAAAATAATGTCATTTGCAGCAACATGGTTGGACCTGGAGATCGTCATTCTAGGTGAAGTAAGCCAGAAAGAGAAAGAAAAATACCATATGGTATCACTTATATGTGGAATCTTAAAAAAAAAAAAAGACAATCGAACTTATTTACAAAACAGAAACAGACTCATAGACATAGAAAACAAACTTATGTTTACTAGGGGGAGAAGTGGGTAGGAAGGGATAAATTAAGAGTTTGAGATTTGCAGATACTAACTAATATATATATATATAATATATATATAAAATAGATAAACAATAAGTTCATATTGTATATAGCACAGGGAACTATATTCAATATCTTATAGTAACTTATGGTGAAAAAGAATATGAAAACGAATATATGTGTGTTCGTGTATGACTGAAGCATTATGTTGTACACCAGAAACTGACACAACATTGGTAAACTGACTACACTTCAATTAAAAATATATATATATATACAAAAAAAAGTTTAGTCCAATCCAATAACTTATGTTGTCACTTTAGATCCTCAAATAAAACACTTGGTCTCAGTGGGGTTCATCCCAGGGACACAAGGCTGGTTCAACATACGCAAATCAATCAATGTAATACATCACATCAACAAGAGAAAGGACAAAAACCACATGAGCATCTCAATTGATGCAGAAAAAGCATTTGATAAAATTCAACACCCATTTATGATAAAAACTCTCGCCAAAGTGGGTATAGAGGGAACATATCTCAACATAATAAAAGCTATATATGACAAACCTATAGCCAGCATAGTTCTCAACGGTGAAAAACTCAAAAGCTTCCCACTAAAATCTGGGACAAGACAAGGATGCCCACTATCACCACTCCTATTCAATATAGTCCTGGAAGTCCTAGCCACAGCAATCAGGCAAGAGAAAGAAATAAAAGGGATCCAAATTGGAAAAGAAGAGGTAAAAGTGTCATT
>NW_027329047.1:0-25578 GCF_048564905.1 Vicugna pacos | reverse complement strand
AGATAATCACAAAAGTTCTCATTTCTTTTTTCTTTAGCTTATCTGGATTTCCTCTAATTCATGATAGTTCACTTGATTATTTCCTTTTATGTGCCTGTAGTAGGCATTCCCTTGCATTTTTTTCAAGGTGAAAGAAAAATTTTAGGAATTCTAATCAATCTTGACATGAATATTATATTTAATGAAACCTTCTCAGAAATAAGAAAACTCAAAGAGAAAATGGAAATAGATCTAAAATGAATTAATAATATCAAATACAAAAGAAACAATCAACACTCAGTTCCAAATAATTCCTGTTCTAAAGAATTCATAATGTTTTCTCCAATCCCATTTTACTTTTCAGTCAGTAGTATAATTTCCAATACAAATAGAGATACCTATGGGATATTTTGGTTATCAGTAGAATACAAAATGTCTTCCCTATTCCTTCATAGTAATTTTAGGCATTGTACAATATAGACCTGAAAGTTAAGAAAACAAATCTTAATTAAAATATCTAGCCATTTGAATACTCAGATATTTTTCTTAACTATACATTTTCACTGCTGGTTTGGATATATTTAATTCAATTTCAGACTAAACTGTATTTTCAATCCAGCTTGTACTAAGTGATATATGTTAGTAAAGATTAAATAAATAATTCTCATGTATATTATTAAAGTTAGAAAATCTAATATTAACCAACAAATTTTTAAATAAAAAAAAACAAAGTATTAAATTTAAGGAAATGTGCTTATTATAATAGGAATAATTTTTTGTGGTAGTAGTATCCAAATGTGTCCCCTCAGTAAGCCATGACTTCCAGTATTTACCTCCTTATATAGATAGCCTTGTCCTCTTGAGCATGGACTGACACAACAATCTGCTTTTGTCTCTGTGTTATTTCCAAGGTTGGATCATAAGAAGTTTAGTAGCCTACAAGTACATCTCTTAACATCCTTGTTCTAGGAGAAGCCAGCCACTAAGTAAGAAGCCTTACTACCTTGAAGCCACCATGCTGTGAGGAACCAAAAATAACTTACATAGGGAGAGAAACAGAGATGCTTGACTAGCTCCCAGTTATTTAAACCACCCAAGACCAAGCACCAGACATGAGTGAAATCTGAGTGAAGAAGTGTTCTTGGATATTTCAGTCCCAGGACATCATGTGAGGAAGAACCCAGGAATCAGGCTGACAGCCAGAACTGAGGCTTCAGATATCTGACTGTAATTGACTCATCTAACCACCTTTAACCAGATGAGCACTCCAACAATGAGGAGCAGACATGAGTCATTCTTACTGTATTTTGACATGTCCTGACCCTCAGAATTTTAAGCATAGCTGTTAACATACATGATCCCAAAAGACTACCTCTGTGTTTTGGCCCTAAGTTGTTCTGTTCTTCACTGCAGACTGAGACCTGTTAGCTCAAAATCTCTCCAGTGCCAAACTCAAAATTTTACAAATTCAATTATTTAAAAATAGCTCAAAACCTGCTTTGCATACCCCCAAGAAACCTCACCCATCTGTCAGCCATAGATAAGATAGCCTGTGGTTAAAAGACTCAAAGATGCAACTGTTCTTCAGAGTTTTCTGACTCAAAGACTGCACTGTGTTGCTTCATCCCCTAGATACTCTTGACACATAACACCCCTCAGTAGCCTCTGGACAGACTGCTGTGAGAGATTTCTCCCACTTGCAAACCTCTCAAAGCACAGTCCAATAAAGCATGTATAGACTACTCTCACTTCTGATCCTTTGATTAGTTTCCAAATCCCTTAAACACCTACAAACATAAAATTATTTTTTGTCTTATCCAACTAAATTTTAGACTCTCTGTTATGCAGCAGCAAAAAAAATAATAGAAGCATTTTAACCATTTCCCTAAGGCATCCAAAACCATTTGTAAAACAATTAACTACCCTAAGAAATTTCACCAATATTGTAAGGTTATTCAATTTAATGCACAAGAACTATGATCCAAGGCTGAGATGGTAATGTTCCTAAAGTAATATTACTTTTCATGATCCATTATATCTTTTGGAGAATACTATGAGATGATAAAATATTTTAGTAAAAACAAGGAGCAATTTTCCCAACATTTAACTGTAATTAATGAATAATTTAAATCACAACCATAAGCAATCTTGTCCATGAAAGGAAAAAAAAGAAACAGTTTTGGAACTAATCAACTGTTCTTAAATTGTTTATATTAGACATTCTTGCTTATTTGTTTTTATTTAGTTTTTGTCATTAACATTCATTAACAGATAAGTTGTAGCCAAAAGTTTATAGAAAATACTGAATCAAAAATGAAACTTGGAAAAATAAACAATTTGTATCTGTAAATTCTTATAAGTAAGAAGTAACTTCTGTATAACTAAGAAAATTAACCTCAAAAAATTAGAAAGAGACTGCCATTATTGTTTTTTTTGTTTGTTTGTTTTTTGTTTTTTGTTTTTTTGGCAGTGTAGCACTCTGGTCTGCTTGCTGTATGTGAGAGTTCTGTGTCAGCATCATCTGAGAACAGTAGCATGGAAGTGTTCTATCACACATTTTTGTCTTGCAAAACAGAGTAAAGGAGAAATAAATAGTAAGCCTTCCATTACTTAATGTATTTGGCTAAATTATGTTTGGAATTAAAGAAAATATGCAAGCTGGTCTCTGAATACTTGCCTGGGGACCAAGCACATCTTCCCTGTCACTGGATTAGGAGCAGCCCACAAATTCATAGTGATTGATGTATGCTTCTGACTCTGCACTACTCAGCCATGTGAAAAAATGTTCCAAAGAGCAGAGAAATTGAGCTAAGGAAAACTTGGTTTTATTTCCAATTTTACCACTTACTTGTAGGGTGATTTTGTTCAAATTATATAATAAAACTGAGTCTTTACTTACTCATTTATAAAATCATATTAGTCTCAAATGGTCATTTTGAGAATAAGATGTTATAGGGCATCTGTTTTATATTAAGTGATATATTACTTTCATGGATTATTATAAAAGTCAGAACAGTATTACTTGAAGTTAAGGAGGAACAAGAATTTCCTATTTTACTTACCAAGAAAGTTTGTCACATGACCTAACACTTTCAGGAAAGTGTTATATTCAGCTTATGCCACTTTTATGCCACTTATGGCATAATACAGCAAGATGCATTGGTTGGCAAAGAAACTGTAAACAAAGTAGAATATAATGTCCATTTAAAAAAAAAGCTTTGGAAGCAAAGAAAACATAATATCAACGTAACATGAATCACTATGCCCAATCAAAAACACCCAATCCCATTCCACTTTCAGATAATAATAATTAATTATGGTTTAATTATATGACAAGGATGCATCATGGTATGACAAGTAAAGGAATGAATTGAGAGGAACAAAAAGAAGATATCAAAATGCCAGAAGCAAGTGGAAATTGAATAGATTATAGGAAAAGAAGCAACTTGGAAATCTATTTCATAAATTATAAAGCATCATAACATTTTAGTAATTATTACATATTATTGGTCAATTAAATTTTAAATTATGACCCCCATATTCATCTCAGCAATTTATAAAAGTTCTTCTTTACTCCATGTTTATACTAATTCCTTCCCACTCAAATTCCTTTAAAGATTAGTTAATACTTACTTTGCCAATTTTCTCAATCTCCATTCACTCAACCCACTCAAGTGTGCAACCCCGTGATCCTACTGTGACAATTCTCCATCAGGTCACCTGTGACTTCTACATGAATTAAATCAATGGGTGTCTTTAGTCTTGATCTTACTTGAGTTTCATCAGTACTAAACCCATTTGACCACTCTAGCTTTGTTTAAAACGTTCTCCTCGCTTACTTCTATAGTATCACATGTTCCTGGGATGTCCCTTATTTTCTATCTGTTCCTTCTTTTCTCTTTGCTGACTCAGTTTTCTCAACACATTCCTTAAATGTCAAATGCTGTTCTGGGCACTTTCTTCAGTCCTTTCCTCTTGTCACTCTATACTTTTCTTGGGCAGTTCCACTCATCCCATGGTCTTCAGTTACTCAGTCACATCTTTGTGACTTTTATATATAAAACCCTAGTCCAGGCCTCTTAGGTCCACGTTGATATATCCAGTTCACACTGTCTTCACTTGCATGTTCCAGAGATACCCTAAACAGCCAGTTCAAAGCTAAACTTCTGAACTAGTCCCCCATTGTCCCTATTGAAGAGTGCTCTGATTCTTCCAATTCTTCAAGCCAGAACCCCAAGGATCAGTCATCCTTAGCTCTCTCCCCACTCCACAGCAAATCCATCACTAAGTTTTGTTGATTTTTACCTTATGAGTTTAAATCTGTCTCTTCCTCATTTTTGTCTGTCTATTTCTCTCTAGCTTTACCTAGTCCAAGTTACTACAGTCTGTCATGTGGGCACAATGCTGTAGCTTTCTGACTGAGGCTTCTTAAAATTTACTCTTCAAACTGCAGCAAAAGTATTTTTGAAGAAATCTGTTCAGGTTTTTTGGGGGGTGAATCTCTTGAGAAAATGTTCATCATCTTTAAGCCACTTACAGGGTCCTGGATGAGCTACTCCCTGAGGCCATCTCTGGCCTCTCACATTCCTCTCCTTGCAACCTGCTCTCCAGCCATGCTGCACTGCTTCCACTGCACAGATACACCATGAACTTTCCTGCCATAGCCTTTATGCCTAGTGCACTCTTCCCCATTCCCTGCCATTGCCTAAATTATCTTCACTTTATCTTTGGCTCACAGCCCAAAGTCACTTCATCAAAAAGCCTTTCCTGACCTACTCCTCCCAGTTTTCTCCAAGAGTCAGGTCCCCTGTATACTCTCATACCATGAACTTTTCATACACAGCATCTGCTGCAGTGTGAAAACACTGTCATTTGTGTGATTATAAACCCTGGGAGTTATGGATGATGCTGGTCTCTGATCACCCCTGCAAGCCCAAGGCCAAATATAGGAACCATCTCAGAGTAGGGTGCAGCATTATCTGTTGGATAATTAAGTGCATGAACTGAACCACCCATGTGAATACCTTCTCATCTTTTCAAGGCTCTATGATGTCTTCCTCAAATGAAATATTCCCTCATCTGTGCACATAACTATGTTCATGTTCATATCATATTTATCACATTGATGGTTGTATATGTATCTTTTTCATATAACGTCTGTGAGTTCTTTAGCAGCATGAGGTTAGAAATCATGTCTTGTTCACTGTTGCATCATGAGGCGTCACACAGCACTAGGCACAGCACAGTCTCTCAGAAGTGAGAGGAACTGAAATAGAGGTAAGATAAACTCTGCTTGTTTTAAGATTTCAGTTGGCCTTGCCTCAGGAATAAACCCACTTGTACACAGGAGGTGAAGCCAGGCATTACTGAGGAATATTGCTGAATTTGTTCTATATATTACAGATAATAACCTGAAATCTGCTTCCAGGTCTTGCCACCCTGCTGAGTTGCAAAAAAATTCAAAGTTTTCTTCCTTTTCTTCTCCTCCTCCCTCTCTCTCCTTTTCCTTCTTTTTTCCCTCTCCACCTCCTCCTATTTCTTTTTCTTCATCTTCTCCCTCCTCTTTCACTTATCACTATAATCCACATATTTAAACTTCAGTGCCGTTTCAAAACATACAAATTGCTTCATGGTGATTTCATATTTTTTTTTGAAAGGATAAATGTTAAATACAAAATAACATTTTTTAAGACAGTTAGCTTTTTTTATTGAAGTACTGTCAGTAACAATGTGTCAATTTCTGGTGTACAGCACAATATCCCACTCATGCATATACATACTTTTTTTTATATTTTTCATTGAAGGTTATTACAAGATATTGAACACAGTTCCCTATGCTACACAGCAGAAACCTTTTAAAATCTATTTTTATATATAATGGTAAGTATTAGTAAATCTCAAACTCCCAAATTTATCCCTTCCCATCCCCTTTCCCTAGTAACCATAAGATTATTTACTATATTTGCGAGTCTGTTTCTGTTTTGTAGATGAGTTCATAGTTCCTTTTTTTTCTTTTCTTTTCTTTTTTTTTTCCAGATTCCACATGTGAGGGATATCATACAGTATTTTTCTCTTTCTGGCTTACTTCACTTAGAATGACTATCTCTAGGTCCATTCATGTTGTTGCAAATGACATAATTTTATTCTTTTTTATGGCTGAGTAGTATTCCATTGTGTAAATATTCTACAACTTCTTTATCCAGTCATCTGTCAATAGACATTTAGGTTGCTTCCATGTCTTGGTTATTGTATATAGTGTTGCTATGAACATTGGGATGCATGTGTCTTTTTGAATTAGAGCTCCCCTCAGATAGATACCCAGAAGTGGAAATGCTGGATCATACAGTAAGCCTAGTTTTAGTTTTTGGGGAAATCTCCATACTATTTTCCACAATGGCTGCACCAAACTGCATTCCCATCAACAGTACAGGAGGGTTCCCTTTTCTTCACACCCTCTCCAGCATTTATCATTCATGGACTTTTGAATGGTGCTCATTCTGACTGGTGTGAGGTGATATCTCATTATAGTTTTGATTTGCATTTTTCTGATAATTAGTGATATTAAGCATTTTTTATGTGCCTATTGGCTATTTGTATGTCTTCATCAGAAAATTGCTTTTTTAGGTTTTCTGCCTGTTTTTGGATTGAGTTGTTTGTTTTCTGTTAAGTTAGATGAGCTATTTATATATTCTAGAAATTAAGCCCTTGTCAGTCGCATCACTTGCAAATATTTTGTTCCATTCTGTAGTGTGTTGTTTTGCTTTGCTTAAGGTTTCCTTTGCTGTGCAAAAGCTTATAAGTTTAATTAGGGCCCATTTGTTTATTTTTGCTTTATTTCTATTGCCTGGGCAGACTGCCCTAGGAGAACATTGCTAAAATTTATGACAGAGAAGGTTTTGCCTCTGTTTTCCTCTAGGAGGTTTATAGTGCCTTGTCTCATATTTAAGTCTTTAAGCAAATTTGAGTGTATTTTTGTGTATGGAGTGGGGCAGGTGTTCTAACTTCATTGATTTACATGCTGCTGTCCTGTTTTCCCAACACCACTTGCTGAAGAGATTGTTTTTCTCCATTTTATATTCTTGCCTTCTTTGTTGATGATTAATTGACCATAGGTCTGTGCGTTAATTTCTGGGCTTTCTATTCTGTTCATTGTTCCACATGTCCATTTTTATGTCAATACCATGTTATTTTGATTATTGTAGCTCCGTAGTATTGCTTCATTCTTTTTCTTCAGTATTGCTTTGGCAATTCTGGGTCTTTTGTGATTCCATAAAAATTTAAGATTATTTGTTCTAATTCTGTGAAAAAAAGTCCTGGATAATTTGATAGGGTAGGGATCACATTAAATCTGTAGATTGCCTTGGGCAGTATGGTCATTTTAATGATATTGATTCTTCCAATCCAAGAGCATGGGATATCTTTCTATTTCTTTAAGTTATCTTTAAGTTTCTTAATCAATATTTTGTTGCTCTCCATGTATAAGTCTTTCACCTCCTTGGTCAGATTTATTCCTAAGTAGTTTATTATTTTGGATGCAATTTTAAAAGTGATTATTTCTTTACTTTCTTTTCCTAATAATTCATTGTTGATGTAAAGAAAAGAAACTAACTGATTCTTGTATGTTAATCTTGTATCCTGCTATCTTGTTGAATTATTTTATCAGCTGTAGGAGTTTTTGTGTGGAGCTGTTAGGGTTTTCTATATGCAGTATCACGTTATCCACAAATAGTGACAGTTTTACATCTACTCTTCCAATTTGGATCATTTTCCTTTCTTTTTCTTGCCTGATTTCTGTGAATAGGACTTCTAGGACTATGTTGAACAGAAGTGGTAAGAGTGGGCATCCTTGTCTTGTTCCAGATTTTAGGGGAAAGATTTTCAGTTGTTCAGTATTCAGTATTTTGCTGGCTGTCAGTTTGTCATAAATAGCTTTTATTATGTCAAGATATGTTCCTTCTATATCCACTTTGGTTACAGTTTTTTTCATAACTGGGTGTTGAATTTTATCACAAGCTTCTTCTGCATCTGCTGAGATGATCATGTAGTTTTTGCCCTTTCTTTTGTGAATCTGGTGTATCACATTGATTGATTTGCATTCATTGAACCATCTTTGTGTCCCTGGGATGAATCCAACTTGATCATAGTGTATGATCTTTTTTATGTGCTGTTAGATTCTGTTTGCTAACATTTTGTTGAGGATTTTTGTATCTATGTTCATCAATGATATTGGCCTGTAATTTTCCTTTTTGGTAGTATCTTTGTCTGGTTTTGGTATCAGGGTGATGGTGGCTTCATAGAATGAGTTTGGGGGTACTCTACTTTTTAATCTTTTGGAAGATTTTGAGAAGGACTGGTATGAGTTCTTCCTTGTATGTTTGGTAGAATTCCCCAGTGAAGCCATCTGGACCTGGACTTTTGTTTGGAGGGAGGTTTTTTTACTGTTTATTCTATCTCATTTATAGTGATTGTTCTGTTCAAGTGATCTATTTCTTCTTGATTCACTCTTGGTGGACTGTATGTTTCCAGAAACTTGTCCATTTCTTCTAGGTTGTCCAATTTGTTTTCATATAGTTGTTCGTAATATTCTATTATGATACTTTGTGTTTCTGTGCTATTGGTTGTACTTTCTCCATTTTCCTTCCTTATTTTATTTGTTTTCTCTCTCTTTTCTTCTTGGTGAGCCTGGCCAGAGGTTTGTCAATTTTGTTTACTCTTTCAAAAAATGAGCTATTTGTTTGATTGTTTTATTCTATTATTTTTTATCTCTACTTCATAAAGTTCCTCCCTGATCTTTATTATTTCCTCCCTTCTGTTCACTTTTGGTTTTGTTTGCTCTTCTTTTTCTAATTCTTTAAGGTGATAGGTTAGGTTGTTTATTTGAGATTGTTCTTTTTTGAGGAAGGCCTGTATCACCATGAACTTCCCTCTGATGACTTCTTTTGCTGCATCCCATAGATATTGTTTGGTTGTGTTTTCATTGTCCTTTTTCTCAAGGTATTTTTTAATGTCTTCTTTGATTTCATCTTTGACCCACTGGTTTCTTAGTAGTAGCATGTTGGTTAGTCTCCATGCTGTCGTTTTGTTCTCATTCATTTTCATTTTTCTGGTTAATTTCTCATTTCATGGCATTGTGGTCAGAAAACATGCTTGAAATAATTTCTATTCCTTTAAATTTGTTGAGACTTCTTTTGTGCCCGAGTATGTGGTCTGTCCTAGAAAATGTTCCATAAGAATTGAAAAGAATGTATATTTTAGGGATGGGGTGCTATGTAATGTCCTAAAGATATCAACCACATCCAACTGTTTGATTGTGTCATTTAATTTCTCCATTGCCTTATTGATTTTTTGTCTGGAAGCTCTGTCCAGTGATGTTAGCAGGATGTTAAAGTCTTTCACTATTATTGTATTCCCATCAATTTCTCTCTTTATGTCTGTTAGTATTTCCTGCATGTATTTAGATGCTCCTATATTAGGTGCATATATGTTAAGGAATGTAATATCCTCATCTTGTTTTGCTTCTTCAGTCATTTTATAGTGTCCTTTATCTTTTTTATGCCCTTTGTTTTAAAGTCTATTTTGTCTGAAATCAGTATTGCTCCTCCTGCTTCCTTGTTGTTTCCATTTGCTTGGAATATCTTTTTCCATTCTCTCACTTTCAATCTATGTGTTTCCTTCTCCCTGAAGTGTGTCTCTTGTATTCAGCATATTGTAGGTTCTTGTTTTATTACCCAATTTGCTGCTCTATGTCTTTTGATTGGAGTATTTAGTCCATTGACATTTATGGTAATTATTCGTAGATGTGTCTATTGCCATTTTCAACTTAGTTTTGCAGTTGATTTGGTATTTCCTCTTTGTTCCTTTCTTTTCCTTCTTCTTTTTGTGGCTTGATAATTTTTTTGTATTATCTTGGTTTATTTTTTGTTTTTTATGACTCTATTATATGCTTTTGGTTTATGGTTACCCTGTTTTTCAAGTATATTAAACCATTACTGTATCTGTTTGCTTTAAACTGATAGTCATATAAGTTCAAACAACTCCTAGAAATAATAGAAAAAAAGAAAAAAAACTATATATTCTTGCTCTACTCTCCCACCTTTAATGATTTTGATGTCCTCTTTTACCACTTCATGTTTATTCTGTTGCAACTCATTGTAGTTATTGCCATTCCAATTATGGTTTTCTCCTTTCTGTAGCATCCTGCTTCTTTTCTATTTAGAGTATACCTTTCAATATTTCTTTTAGCATAGGTTTAGTATTGCTGAAATCTTACTTTTTGCTTGTCTGTGAAATATTTTCTCTTTCCTTCTGTTCTAAAGGATAGACTTGTGGGATAAAGTATCCTAAGTTATAGCTTTTTCTCATTCAGAACTTTGAGTATGCCTTTCCTTTCCTTTCTGGACTGCAATATTTGTGTAGAGAAATCAACTGAAAGCCTTATGGAGGTTATCTTGTGACTACCTCTTTGTTTTTCTCTTGCTGCCTTTAGAATCGTTTATCTTTAATCTTGGCCATCTTACTTATGATATGTCTTGTGGTAGGTCTATTTGAGTTTTTCTTGTTGGAGATGCTCTGTGCTTCCTGTACTTGGATATCTGAGTCCTTTAGGTTTGGGGAATTTTTATTCATGATACCTTTTCAATCCTCTTTGCTTTTTCTTCTCCTTCTGGGACCCCTATTATGCTTAGGTTGGCATGTTTTATATTATCCCATTGGTCCTTTATATTGCTTCCATTGTTTTTTATTTGCTTTTCTTTCTGCTGTTCTGATTGTGTGATTTCTGTTAATTTTTCTTCTAAGTCACTTATTCATTTCTCTGCATTGTCTAGTCTGCTTTTGACTGCCTTTAGCTTGGCTCTTATCTAAGCCATTGAGTATTCTGTATTTAATTGGCTCCTCTTTATTGTTTCAATTTCCTTTTTAAAGTGTTTTCTTTCTATATTGATAGTCTCTTTTACTTCCTTCATTGCTTTGATCACTCCCTTTTTGAAGTTATGATCTAGTAGACTATTGAGGTCTATTTCATTGATCACTTTCAGGGGATTTCTTTTTTCTTTTAACTGGGAGTAGCTCCTCTGCTTCTTCATTTTATTATGTATATCTCTCTGGCACTATGCATTATGGAGCATCAGTTATCTACTGCTGTCTTGAAAGGACTTTTTTTTATTTTAAAGAGGACGTGATCCTGTGTAGACTGTGTACCCCTGATAATTTTGTCACAAGATCTGTTTTTAGTATGGGTAGTTGCCATGACTTTCTTCCATGTATGTAGGCTGTTATCCCTTTGATTGGAAGTGTGGCCAGTGTTGTGGTGACCAGAGCATGCCCCTGTTGTTTAGTGGGGTCTCCTTTTTGTTTTGTGGTTGTTACAGCCCTGAAAGAGGCCGGGTCTGTTCCCCTTTTGTTGTAAAGGAGGTTTCCAGACCCACTTCTGAGCTGCAGTGCATAGTAGGCAGGGTTGGAGCACTTTAATTACTCTTTGTTGAATATGCCCTTGTCCCCACTTTAGTCACAGGAATGTCAGTGCACTTCTCTGGTATCCCCCAGGTTCTCTGTCCTCAGAGCTACCAATGCAGTTCCACTGACTTCTGGGCCACACACCTGTATCATGGTTCACTGTCAGGTCAGTGTTTTCCCCAGCACCAAATGCTGCTCCTGCACTTGCTCTATTGCATAAACTCCATTTGCTCATCTTTGAGGTCTGCATCAATAGGACCCCTAGACCTCAGTGACTGTGAGTTCATGCTACAAAGGCAGTGCCATCCCCAGGGCCAAATGTTGCCCCTGCCCTCGCCGCCCTTGCTACACCGCCTCCATTTACTCATTACAGAGGCCTGCAGGTGGCACCACTGGATCAGTGCTGTTCCTAGCACAGCATCTGTGCATGGTAAATAAATAGTAAGCCTTCCATTACTTAATGTATTTGGCTAAATTATGTTTGGAATTAAAGAAAATATGCAAGCTGGTCTCTGAATACTTGCCTGGGGACCAAGCACATCTTCCCTGTCACTGGATTAGGAGCAGCCCACAAATTCATAGTGATTGATGTATGCTTCTGACTCTGCACTACTCAGCCATGTGAAAAAATGTTCCAAAGAGCAGAGAAATTGAGCTAAGGAAAACTTGGTTTTATTTCCAATTTTACCACTTACTTGTAGGGTGATTTTGTTCAAATTATATAATAAAACTGAGTCTTTACTTACTCATTTATAAAATCATATTAGTCTCAAATGGTCATTTTGAGAATAAGATGTTATAGGGCATCTGTTTTATATTAAGTGATATATTACTTTCATGGATTATTATAAAAGTCAGAACAGTATTACTTGAAGTTAAGGAGGAACAAGAATTTCCTATTTTACTTACCAAGAAAGTTTGTCACATGACCTAACACTTTCAGGAAAGTGTTATATTCAGCTTATGCCACTTTTATGCCACTTATGGCATAATACAGCAAGATGCATTGGTTGGCAAAGAAACTGTAAACAAAGTAGAATATAATGTCCATTTAAAAAAAAAGCTTTGGAAGCAAAGAAAACATAATATCAACGTAACATGAATCACTATGCCCAATCAAAAACACCCAATCCCATTCCACTTTCAGATAATAATAATTAATTATGGTTTAATTATATGACAAGGATGCATCATGGTATGACAAGTAAAGGAATGAATTGAGAGGAACAAAAAGAAGATATCAAAATGCCAGAAGCAAGTGGAAATTGAATAGATTATAGGAAAAGAAGCAACTTGGAAATCTATTTCATAAATTATAAAGCATCATAACATTTTAGTAATTATTACATATTATTGGTCAATTAAATTTTAAATTATGACCCCCATATTCATCTCAGCAATTTATAAAAGTTCTTCTTTACTCCATGTTTATACTAATTCCTTCCCACTCAAATTCCTTTAAAGATTAGTTAATACTTACTTTGCCAATTTTCTCAATCTCCATTCACTCAACCCACTCAAGTGTGCAACCCCGTGATCCTACTGTGACAATTCTCCATCAGGTCACCTGTGACTTCTACATGAATTAAATCAATGGGTGTCTTTAGTCTTGATCTTACTTGAGTTTCATCAGTACTAAACCCATTTGACCACTCTAGCTTTGTTTAAAACGTTCTCCTCGCTTACTTCTATAGTATCACATGTTCCTGGGATGTCCCTTATTTTCTATCTGTTCCTTCTTTTCTCTTTGCTGACTCAGTTTTCTCAACACATTCCTTAAATGTCAAATGCTGTTCTGGGCACTTTCTTCAGTCCTTTCCTCTTGTCACTCTATACTTTTCTTGGGCAGTTCCACTCATCCCATGGTCTTCAGTTACTCAGTCACATCTTTGTGACTTTTATATATAAAACCCTAGTCCAGGCCTCTTAGGTCCACGTTGATATATCCAGTTCACACTGTCTTCACTTGCATGTTCCAGAGATACCCTAAACAGCCAGTTCAAAGCTAAACTTCTGAACTAGTCCCCCATTGTCCCTATTGAAGAGTGCTCTGATTCTTCCAATTCTTCAAGCCAGAACCCCAAGGATCAGTCATCCTTAGCTCTCTCCCCACTCCACAGCAAATCCATCACTAAGTTTTGTTGATTTTTACCTTATGAGTTTAAATCTGTCTCTTCCTCATTTTTGTCTGTCTATTTCTCTCTAGCTTTACCTAGTCCAAGTTACTACAGTCTGTCATGTGGGCACAATGCTGTAGCTTTCTGACTGAGGCTTCTTAAAATTTACTCTTCAAACTGCAGCAAAAGTATTTTTGAAGAAATCTGTTCAGGTTTTTTGGGGGGTGAATCTCTTGAGAAAATGTTCATCATCTTTAAGCCACTTACAGGGTCCTGGATGAGCTACTCCCTGAGGCCATCTCTGGCCTCTCACATTCCTCTCCTTGCAACCTGCTCTCCAGCCATGCTGCACTGCTTCCACTGCACAGATACACCATGAACTTTCCTGCCATAGCCTTTATGCCTAGTGCACTCTTCCCCATTCCCTGCCATTGCCTAAATTATCTTCACTTTATCTTTGGCTCACAGCCCAAAGTCACTTCATCAAAAAGCCTTTCCTGACCTACTCCTCCCAGTTTTCTCCAAGAGTCAGGTCCCCTGTATACTCTCATACCATGAACTTTTCATACACAGCATCTGCTGCAGTGTGAAAACACTGTCATTTGTGTGATTATAAACCCTGGGAGTTATGGATGATGCTGGTCTCTGATCACCCCTGCAAGCCCAAGGCCAAATATAGGAACCATCTCAGAGTAGGGTGCAGCATTATCTGTTGGATAATTAAGTGCATGAACTGAACCACCCATGTGAATACCTTCTCATCTTTTCAAGGCTCTATGATGTCTTCCTCAAATGAAATATTCCCTCATCTGTGCACATAACTATGTTCATGTTCATATCATATTTATCACATTGATGGTTGTATATGTATCTTTTTCATATAACGTCTGTGAGTTCTTTAGCAGCATGAGGTTAGAAATCATGTCTTGTTCACTGTTGCATCATGAGGCGTCACACAGCACTAGGCACAGCACAGTCTCTCAGAAGTGAGAGGAACTGAAATAGAGGTAAGATAAACTCTGCTTGTTTTAAGATTTCAGTTGGCCTTGCCTCAGGAATAAACCCACTTGTACACAGGAGGTGAAGCCAGGCATTACTGAGGAATATTGCTGAATTTGTTCTATATATTACAGATAATAACCTGAAATCTGCTTCCAGGTCTTGCCACCCTGCTGAGTTGCAAAAAAATTCAAAGTTTTCTTCCTTTTCTTCTCCTCCTCCCTCTCTCTCCTTTTCCTTCTTTTTTCCCTCTCCACCTCCTCCTATTTCTTTTTCTTCATCTTCTCCCTCCTCTTTCACTTATCACTATAATCCACATATTTAAACTTCAGTGCCGTTTCAAAACATACAAATTGCTTCATGGTGATTTCATATTTTTTTTTGAAAGGATAAATGTTAAATACAAAATAACATTTTTTAAGACAGTTAGCTTTTTTTATTGAAGTACTGTCAGTAACAATGTGTCAATTTCTGGTGTACAGCACAATATCCCACTCATGCATATACATACTTTTTTTTATATTTTTCATTGAAGGTTATTACAAGATATTGAACACAGTTCCCTATGCTACACAGCAGAAACCTTTTAAAATCTATTTTTATATATAATGGTAAGTATTAGTAAATCTCAAACTCCCAAATTTATCCCTTCCCATCCCCTTTCCCTAGTAACCATAAGATTATTTACTATATTTGCGAGTCTGTTTCTGTTTTGTAGATGAGTTCATAGTTCCTTTTTTTTCTTTTCTTTTCTTTTTTTTTTCCAGATTCCACATGTGAGGGATATCATACAGTATTTTTCTCTTTCTGGCTTACTTCACTTAGAATGACTATCTCTAGGTCCATTCATGTTGTTGCAAATGACATAATTTTATTCTTTTTTATGGCTGAGTAGTATTCCATTGTGTAAATATTCTACAACTTCTTTATCCAGTCATCTGTCAATAGACATTTAGGTTGCTTCCATGTCTTGGTTATTGTATATAGTGTTGCTATGAACATTGGGATGCATGTGTCTTTTTGAATTAGAGCTCCCCTCAGATAGATACCCAGAAGTGGAAATGCTGGATCATACAGTAAGCCTAGTTTTAGTTTTTGGGGAAATCTCCATACTATTTTCCACAATGGCTGCACCAAACTGCATTCCCATCAACAGTACAGGAGGGTTCCCTTTTCTTCACACCCTCTCCAGCATTTATCATTCATGGACTTTTGAATGGTGCTCATTCTGACTGGTGTGAGGTGATATCTCATTATAGTTTTGATTTGCATTTTTCTGATAATTAGTGATATTAAGCATTTTTTATGTGCCTATTGGCTATTTGTATGTCTTCATCAGAAAATTGCTTTTTTAGGTTTTCTGCCTGTTTTTGGATTGAGTTGTTTGTTTTCTGTTAAGTTAGATGAGCTATTTATATATTCTAGAAATTAAGCCCTTGTCAGTCGCATCACTTGCAAATATTTTGTTCCATTCTGTAGTGTGTTGTTTTGCTTTGCTTAAGGTTTCCTTTGCTGTGCAAAAGCTTATAAGTTTAATTAGGGCCCATTTGTTTATTTTTGCTTTATTTCTATTGCCTGGGCAGACTGCCCTAGGAGAACATTGCTAAAATTTATGACAGAGAAGGTTTTGCCTCTGTTTTCCTCTAGGAGGTTTATAGTGCCTTGTCTCATATTTAAGTCTTTAAGCAAATTTGAGTGTATTTTTGTGTATGGAGTGGGGCAGGTGTTCTAACTTCATTGATTTACATGCTGCTGTCCTGTTTTCCCAACACCACTTGCTGAAGAGATTGTTTTTCTCCATTTTATATTCTTGCCTTCTTTGTTGATGATTAATTGACCATAGGTCTGTGCGTTAATTTCTGGGCTTTCTATTCTGTTCATTGTTCCACATGTCCATTTTTATGTCAATACCATGTTATTTTGATTATTGTAGCTCCGTAGTATTGCTTCATTCTTTTTCTTCAGTATTGCTTTGGCAATTCTGGGTCTTTTGTGATTCCATAAAAATTTAAGATTATTTGTTCTAATTCTGTGAAAAAAAGTCCTGGATAATTTGATAGGGTAGGGATCACATTAAATCTGTAGATTGCCTTGGGCAGTATGGTCATTTTAATGATATTGATTCTTCCAATCCAAGAGCATGGGATATCTTTCTATTTCTTTAAGTTATCTTTAAGTTTCTTAATCAATATTTTGTTGCTCTCCATGTATAAGTCTTTCACCTCCTTGGTCAGATTTATTCCTAAGTAGTTTATTATTTTGGATGCAATTTTAAAAGTGATTATTTCTTTACTTTCTTTTCCTAATAATTCATTGTTGATGTAAAGAAAAGAAACTAACTGATTCTTGTATGTTAATCTTGTATCCTGCTATCTTGTTGAATTATTTTATCAGCTGTAGGAGTTTTTGTGTGGAGCTGTTAGGGTTTTCTATATGCAGTATCACGTTATCCACAAATAGTGACAGTTTTACATCTACTCTTCCAATTTGGATCATTTTCCTTTCTTTTTCTTGCCTGATTTCTGTGAATAGGACTTCTAGGACTATGTTGAACAGAAGTGGTAAGAGTGGGCATCCTTGTCTTGTTCCAGATTTTAGGGGAAAGATTTTCAGTTGTTCAGTATTCAGTATTTTGCTGGCTGTCAGTTTGTCATAAATAGCTTTTATTATGTCAAGATATGTTCCTTCTATATCCACTTTGGTTACAGTTTTTTTCATAACTGGGTGTTGAATTTTATCACAAGCTTCTTCTGCATCTGCTGAGATGATCATGTAGTTTTTGCCCTTTCTTTTGTGAATCTGGTGTATCACATTGATTGATTTGCATTCATTGAACCATCTTTGTGTCCCTGGGATGAATCCAACTTGATCATAGTGTATGATCTTTTTTATGTGCTGTTAGATTCTGTTTGCTAACATTTTGTTGAGGATTTTTGTATCTATGTTCATCAATGATATTGGCCTGTAATTTTCCTTTTTGGTAGTATCTTTGTCTGGTTTTGGTATCAGGGTGATGGTGGCTTCATAGAATGAGTTTGGGGGTACTCTACTTTTTAATCTTTTGGAAGATTTTGAGAAGGACTGGTATGAGTTCTTCCTTGTATGTTTGGTAGAATTCCCCAGTGAAGCCATCTGGACCTGGACTTTTGTTTGGAGGGAGGTTTTTTTACTGTTTATTCTATCTCATTTATAGTGATTGTTCTGTTCAAGTGATCTATTTCTTCTTGATTCACTCTTGGTGGACTGTATGTTTCCAGAAACTTGTCCATTTCTTCTAGGTTGTCCAATTTGTTTTCATATAGTTGTTCGTAATATTCTATTATGATACTTTGTGTTTCTGTGCTATTGGTTGTACTTTCTCCATTTTCCTTCCTTATTTTATTTGTTTTCTCTCTCTTTTCTTCTTGGTGAGCCTGGCCAGAGGTTTGTCAATTTTGTTTACTCTTTCAAAAAATGAGCTATTTGTTTGATTGTTTTATTCTATTATTTTTTATCTCTACTTCATAAAGTTCCTCCCTGATCTTTATTATTTCCTCCCTTCTGTTCACTTTTGGTTTTGTTTGCTCTTCTTTTTCTAATTCTTTAAGGTGATAGGTTAGGTTGTTTATTTGAGATTGTTCTTTTTTGAGGAAGGCCTGTATCACCATGAACTTCCCTCTGATGACTTCTTTTGCTGCATCCCATAGATATTGTTTGGTTGTGTTTTCATTGTCCTTTTTCTCAAGGTATTTTTTAATGTCTTCTTTGATTTCATCTTTGACCCACTGGTTTCTTAGTAGTAGCATGTTGGTTAGTCTCCATGCTGTCGTTTTGTTCTCATTCATTTTCATTTTTCTGGTTAATTTCTCATTTCATGGCATTGTGGTCAGAAAACATGCTTGAAATAATTTCTATTCCTTTAAATTTGTTGAGACTTCTTTTGTGCCCGAGTATGTGGTCTGTCCTAGAAAATGTTCCATAAGAATTGAAAAGAATGTATATTTTAGGGATGGGGTGCTATGTAATGTCCTAAAGATATCAACCACATCCAACTGTTTGATTGTGTCATTTAATTTCTCCATTGCCTTATTGATTTTTTGTCTGGAAGCTCTGTCCAGTGATGTTAGCAGGATGTTAAAGTCTTTCACTATTATTGTATTCCCATCAATTTCTCTCTTTATGTCTGTTAGTATTTCCTGCATGTATTTAGATGCTCCTATATTAGGTGCATATATGTTAAGGAATGTAATATCCTCATCTTGTTTTGCTTCTTCAGTCATTTTATAGTGTCCTTTATCTTTTTTATGCCCTTTGTTTTAAAGTCTATTTTGTCTGAAATCAGTATTGCTCCTCCTGCTTCCTTGTTGTTTCCATTTGCTTGGAATATCTTTTTCCATTCTCTCACTTTCAATCTATGTGTTTCCTTCTCCCTGAAGTGTGTCTCTTGTATTCAGCATATTGTAGGTTCTTGTTTTATTACCCAATTTGCTGCTCTATGTCTTTTGATTGGAGTATTTAGTCCATTGACATTTATGGTAATTATTCGTAGATGTGTCTATTGCCATTTTCAACTTAGTTTTGCAGTTGATTTGGTATTTCCTCTTTGTTCCTTTCTTTTCCTTCTTCTTTTTGTGGCTTGATAATTTTTTTGTATTATCTTGGTTTATTTTTTGTTTTTTATGACTCTATTATATGCTTTTGGTTTATGGTTACCCTGTTTTTCAAGTATATTAAACCATTACTGTATCTGTTTGCTTTAAACTGATAGTCATATAAGTTCAAACAACTCCTAGAAATAATAGAAAAAAAGAAAAAAAACTATATATTCTTGCTCTACTCTCCCACCTTTAATGATTTTGATGTCCTCTTTTACCACTTCATGTTTATTCTGTTGCAACTCATTGTAGTTATTGCCATTCCAATTATGGTTTTCTCCTTTCTGTAGCATCCTGCTTCTTTTCTATTTAGAGTATACCTTTCAATATTTCTTTTAGCATAGGTTTAGTATTGCTGAAATCTTACTTTTTGCTTGTCTGTGAAATATTTTCTCTTTCCTTCTGTTCTAAAGGATAGACTTGTGGGATAAAGTATCCTAAGTTATAGCTTTTTCTCATTCAGAACTTTGAGTATGCCTTTCCTTTCCTTTCTGGACTGCAATATTTGTGTAGAGAAATCAACTGAAAGCCTTATGGAGGTTATCTTGTGACTACCTCTTTGTTTTTCTCTTGCTGCCTTTAGAATCGTTTATCTTTAATCTTGGCCATCTTACTTATGATATGTCTTGTGGTAGGTCTATTTGAGTTTTTCTTGTTGGAGATGCTCTGTGCTTCCTGTACTTGGATATCTGAGTCCTTTAGGTTTGGGGAATTTTTATTCATGATACCTTTTCAATCCTCTTTGCTTTTTCTTCTCCTTCTGGGACCCCTATTATGCTTAGGTTGGCATGTTTTATATTATCCCATTGGTCCTTTATATTGCTTCCATTGTTTTTTATTTGCTTTTCTTTCTGCTGTTCTGATTGTGTGATTTCTGTTAATTTTTCTTCTAAGTCACTTATTCATTTCTCTGCATTGTCTAGTCTGCTTTTGACTGCCTTTAGCTTGGCTCTTATCTAAGCCATTGAGTATTCTGTATTTAATTGGCTCCTCTTTATTGTTTCAATTTCCTTTTTAAAGTGTTTTCTTTCTATATTGATAGTCTCTTTTACTTCCTTCATTGCTTTGATCACTCCCTTTTTGAAGTTATGATCTAGTAGACTATTGAGGTCTATTTCATTGATCACTTTCAGGGGATTTCTTTTTTCTTTTAACTGGGAGTAGCTCCTCTGCTTCTTCATTTTATTATGTATATCTCTCTGGCACTATGCATTATGGAGCATCAGTTATCTACTGCTGTCTTGAAAGGACTTTTTTTTATTTTAAAGAGGACGTGATCCTGTGTAGACTGTGTACCCCTGATAATTTTGTCACAAGATCTGTTTTTAGTATGGGTAGTTGCCATGACTTTCTTCCATGTATGTAGGCTGTTATCCCTTTGATTGGAAGTGTGGCCAGTGTTGTGGTGACCAGAGCATGCCCCTGTTGTTTAGTGGGGTCTCCTTTTTGTTTTGTGGTTGTTACAGCCCTGAAAGAGGCCGGGTCTGTTCCCCTTTTGTTGTAAAGGAGGTTTCCAGACCCACTTCTGAGCTGCAGTGCATAGTAGGCAGGGTTGGAGCACTTTAATTACTCTTTGTTGAATATGCCCTTGTCCCCACTTTAGTCACAGGAATGTCAGTGCACTTCTCTGGTATCCCCCAGGTTCTCTGTCCTCAGAGCTACCAATGCAGTTCCACTGACTTCTGGGCCACACACCTGTATCATGGTTCACTGTCAGGTCAGTGTTTTCCCCAGCACCAAATGCTGCTCCTGCACTTGCTCTATTGCATAAACTCCATTTGCTCATCTTTGAGGTCTGCATCAATAGGACCCCTAGACCTCAGTGACTGTGAGTTCATGCTACAAAGGCAGTGCCATCCCCAGGGCCAAATGTTGCCCCTGCCCTCGCCGCCCTTGCTACACCGCCTCCATTTACTCATTACAGAGGCCTGCAGGTGGCACCACTGGATCAGTGCTGTTCCTAGCACAGCATCTGTGCATGGTAAATAAATAGTAAGCCTTCCATTACTTAATGTATTTGGCTAAATTATGTTTGGAATTAAAGAAAATATGCAAGCTGGTCTCTGAATACTTGCCTGGGGACCAAGCACATCTTCCCTGTCACTGGATTAGGAGCAGCCCACAAATTCATAGTGATTGATGTATGCTTCTGACTCTGCACTACTCAGCCATGTGAAAAAATGTTCCAAAGAGCAGAGAAATTGAGCTAAGGAAAACTTGGTTTTATTTCCAATTTTACCACTTACTTGTAGGGTGATTTTGTTCAAATTATATAATAAAACTGAGTCTTTACTTACTCATTTATAAAATCATATTAGTCTCAAATGGTCATTTTGAGAATAAGATGTTATAGGGCATCTGTTTTATATTAAGTGATATATTACTTTCATGGATTATTATAAAAGTCAGAACAGTATTACTTGAAGTTAAGGAGGAACAAGAATTTCCTATTTTACTTACCAAGAAAGTTTGTCACATGACCTAACACTTTCAGGAAAGTGTTATATTCAGCTTATGCCACTTTTATGCCACTTATGGCATAATACAGCAAGATGCATTGGTTGGCAAAGAAACTGTAAACAAAGTAGAATATAATGTCCATTTAAAAAAAAAGCTTTGGAAGCAAAGAAAACATAATATCAACGTAACATGAATCACTATGCCCAATCAAAAACACCCAATCCCATTCCACTTTCAGATAATAATAATTAATTATGGTTTAATTATATGACAAGGATGCATCATGGTATGACAAGTAAAGGAATGAATTGAGAGGAACAAAAAGAAGATATCAAAATGCCAGAAGCAAGTGGAAATTGAATAGATTATAGGAAAAGAAGCAACTTGGAAATCTATTTCATAAATTATAAAGCATCATAACATTTTAGTAATTATTACATATTATTGGTCAATTAAATTTTAAATTATGACCCCCATATTCATCTCAGCAATTTATAAAAGTTCTTCTTTACTCCATGTTTATACTAATTCCTTCCCACTCAAATTCCTTTAAAGATTAGTTAATACTTACTTTGCCAATTTTCTCAATCTCCATTCACTCAACCCACTCAAGTGTGCAACCCCGTGATCCTACTGTGACAATTCTCCATCAGGTCACCTGTGACTTCTACATGAATTAAATCAATGGGTGTCTTTAGTCTTGATCTTACTTGAGTTTCATCAGTACTAAACCCATTTGACCACTCTAGCTTTGTTTAAAACGTTCTCCTCGCTTACTTCTATAGTATCACATGTTCCTGGGATGTCCCTTATTTTCTATCTGTTCCTTCTTTTCTCTTTGCTGACTCAGTTTTCTCAACACATTCCTTAAATGTCAAATGCTGTTCTGGGCACTTTCTTCAGTCCTTTCCTCTTGTCACTCTATACTTTTCTTGGGCAGTTCCACTCATCCCATGGTCTTCAGTTACTCAGTCACATCTTTGTGACTTTTATATATAAAACCCTAGTCCAGGCCTCTTAGGTCCACGTTGATATATCCAGTTCACACTGTCTTCACTTGCATGTTCCAGAGATACCCTAAACAGCCAGTTCAAAGCTAAACTTCTGAACTAGTCCCCCATTGTCCCTATTGAAGAGTGCTCTGATTCTTCCAATTCTTCAAGCCAGAACCCCAAGGATCAGTCATCCTTAGCTCTCTCCCCACTCCACAGCAAATCCATCACTAAGTTTTGTTGATTTTTACCTTATGAGTTTAAATCTGTCTCTTCCTCATTTTTGTCTGTCTATTTCTCTCTAGCTTTACCTAGTCCAAGTTACTACAGTCTGTCATGTGGGCACAATGCTGTAGCTTTCTGACTGAGGCTTCTTAAAATTTACTCTTCAAACTGCAGCAAAAGTATTTTTGAAGAAATCTGTTCAGGTTTTTTGGGGGGTGAATCTCTTGAGAAAATGTTCATCATCTTTAAGCCACTTACAGGGTCCTGGATGAGCTACTCCCTGAGGCCATCTCTGGCCTCTCACATTCCTCTCCTTGCAACCTGCTCTCCAGCCATGCTGCACTGCTTCCACTGCACAGATACACCATGAACTTTCCTGCCATAGCCTTTATGCCTAGTGCACTCTTCCCCATTCCCTGCCATTGCCTAAATTATCTTCACTTTATCTTTGGCTCACAGCCCAAAGTCACTTCATCAAAAAGCCTTTCCTGACCTACTCCTCCCAGTTTTCTCCAAGAGTCAGGTCCCCTGTATACTCTCATACCATGAACTTTTCATACACAGCATCTGCTGCAGTGTGAAAACACTGTCATTTGTGTGATTATAAACCCTGGGAGTTATGGATGATGCTGGTCTCTGATCACCCCTGCAAGCCCAAGGCCAAATATAGGAACCATCTCAGAGTAGGGTGCAGCATTATCTGTTGGATAATTAAGTGCATGAACTGAACCACCCATGTGAATACCTTCTCATCTTTTCAAGGCTCTATGATGTCTTCCTCAAATGAAATATTCCCTCATCTGTGCACATAACTATGTTCATGTTCATATCATATTTATCACATTGATGGTTGTATATGTATCTTTTTCATATAACGTCTGTGAGTTCTTTAGCAGCATGAGGTTAGAAATCATGTCTTGTTCACTGTTGCATCATGAGGCGTCACACAGCACTAGGCACAGCACAGTCTCTCAGAAGTGAGAGGAACTGAAATAGAGGTAAGATAAACTCTGCTTGTTTTAAGATTTCAGTTGGCCTTGCCTCAGGAATAAACCCACTTGTACACAGGAGGTGAAGCCAGGCATTACTGAGGAATATTGCTGAATTTGTTCTATATATTACAGATAATAACCTGAAATCTGCTTCCAGGTCTTGCCACCCTGCTGAGTTGCAAAAAAATTCAAAGTTTTCTTCCTTTTCTTCTCCTCCTCCCTCTCTCTCCTTTTCCTTCTTTTTTCCCTCTCCACCTCCTCCTATTTCTTTTTCTTCATCTTCTCCCTCCTCTTTCACTTATCACTATAATCCACATATTTAAACTTCAGTGCCGTTTCAAAACATACAAATTGCTTCATGGTGATTTCATATTTTTTTTTGAAAGGATAAATGTTAAATACAAAATAACATTTTTTAAGACAGTTAGCTTTTTTTATTGAAGTACTGTCAGTAACAATGTGTCAATTTCTGGTGTACAGCACAATATCCCACTCATGCATATACATACTTTTTTTTATATTTTTCATTGAAGGTTATTACAAGATATTGAACACAGTTCCCTATGCTACACAGCAGAAACCTTTTAAAATCTATTTTTATATATAATGGTAAGTATTAGTAAATCTCAAACTCCCAAATTTATCCCTTCCCATCCCCTTTCCCTAGTAACCATAAGATTATTTACTATATTTGCGAGTCTGTTTCTGTTTTGTAGATGAGTTCATAGTTCCTTTTTTTTCTTTTCTTTTCTTTTTTTTTTCCAGATTCCACATGTGAGGGATATCATACAGTATTTTTCTCTTTCTGGCTTACTTCACTTAGAATGACTATCTCTAGGTCCATTCATGTTGTTGCAAATGACATAATTTTATTCTTTTTTATGGCTGAGTAGTATTCCATTGTGTAAATATTCTACAACTTCTTTATCCAGTCATCTGTCAATAGACATTTAGGTTGCTTCCATGTCTTGGTTATTGTATATAGTGTTGCTATGAACATTGGGATGCATGTGTCTTTTTGAATTAGAGCTCCCCTCAGATAGATACCCAGAAGTGGAAATGCTGGATCATACAGTAAGCCTAGTTTTAGTTTTTGGGGAAATCTCCATACTATTTTCCACAATGGCTGCACCAAACTGCATTCCCATCAACAGTACAGGAGGGTTCCCTTTTCTTCACACCCTCTCCAGCATTTATCATTCATGGACTTTTGAATGGTGCTCATTCTGACTGGTGTGAGGTGATATCTCATTATAGTTTTGATTTGCATTTTTCTGATAATTAGTGATATTAAGCATTTTTTATGTGCCTATTGGCTATTTGTATGTCTTCATCAGAAAATTGCTTTTTTAGGTTTTCTGCCTGTTTTTGGATTGAGTTGTTTGTTTTCTGTTAAGTTAGATGAGCTATTTATATATTCTAGAAATTAAGCCCTTGTCAGTCGCATCACTTGCAAATATTTTGTTCCATTCTGTAGTGTGTTGTTTTGCTTTGCTTAAGGTTTCCTTTGCTGTGCAAAAGCTTATAAGTTTAATTAGGGCCCATTTGTTTATTTTTGCTTTATTTCTATTGCCTGGGCAGACTGCCCTAGGAGAACATTGCTAAAATTTATGACAGAGAAGGTTTTGCCTCTGTTTTCCTCTAGGAGGTTTATAGTGCCTTGTCTCATATTTAAGTCTTTAAGCAAATTTGAGTGTATTTTTGTGTATGGAGTGGGGCAGGTGTT
>NW_027329046.1:0-25701 GCF_048564905.1 Vicugna pacos | reverse complement strand
ATTTCCTTGTGCCTCTGATTGTTCACTTTTTTTTTTGAAAGCACATCTTGCCCTTTGCTTAAATGCCATCCCTGCTAGCCACCACTTACACTCATTCTTCTGGACCTCGTCCATATATAGCTGCTGAATGAAAGAACAAAATGTAGTATCTCCATTTAGTGGAATATTATTCAGACATAAGAGTGAATAAAAAAGAAAAAATAAATAAAGGGGAATATGAAAAAAGCCATCTGCTCTGGGTAGTCCACCCTGACTGCTCAACCCGGCCTTTTCCCTTTGAAACCCCACCCCTTATACCCCACTCTACTATTTTTGATAGTATTTACCACCTTCTAATAAAGTTTAACATTTTCAAAAAAAAAGAGACATGCTGATACCACTTCAACATGGGAAAGCCTTGATAACAGCACGTTAACTGAAAGGAACCAGACACAAACAGCCACATATTGTTGATTTCAGTGATCTTAGAAATGCCCAGAATTGGCTCATGCAGTGGCAGAGAGCAGATGATGGTTGCAAGGGGCTGGGTGGAGGGGGGTTGTGGAGTGACTGCTAGTGACAGGGGTGTTCTATTGGGGTGATGAAGTGTTCTGGAAATAGATGGTGGTGAGGGCTGCACAACCGTGAGTGTGCAGAAGACTGCTGAGCGCTGTCTCTGGGAGTGCTTGTTGTTGGGGCGGCTTTATTTTGTTCTCATCCTGTAATGTGAAGGGTCATCTTGTGCTGAGACCATTCAACTCCTGTGAGTGGTAAGGCTAAGAGACTTTGCAGAGTCATGTTTCTTTTTTCCCCCTTGCTGAGTGTAGGCAAAAATGGTTTAAGCCTGAGAAAGTGCTCCATATGCAGAAATGTCTTTCAGTTTTGGCTGGTGTAAAAATCTTGTGAGCTTTTTAATCATTTAGGACAGTCTGTAGGGGGAAACAGCCTGTGAAGCCTGGGTGAGACTTGGAAGAGCCGCGCTACCCTCCCAGACACGGGTGGGGATTTCACCCCCATTCAGGCAGTGAAGGGCCAAGACCCGTGAGAGGAGTTGACAGTCATGAATATTTATGTGTATCCGCTGCTTCATCTTGGATATTAATTTCTAGCTGAGTCATTTTGTGGCAGCAGCCTCATCCTACATCAGGAATTTATAGTATCTGCTCTTTGAGGTGAAGAGCTGACAGACTTGATTATTTAACAGTCTATCTTGTATTGACATCTCAGATTCCTTTGTCAACCGCAAAACAGCAGAAATACAGACGTCCTTTAATGCCGATGTGACCTGGAGCAGGTTTAGTTTCTGTACCTCAGTGACCTTATCTGCGTGTGGGGAAGATGATAACAGTGCTTCCCTCAGAGGGGCTGGTGAGAGGAGACTGAGAAGCAAAAGTGGAAGACTTACACGAGATGCTCATGAATGACAAAATTTAGTGCTCTCAGCCTGGTGAGGCCTCAGGGGCAGAGATGTCAGAACAGAGCAGTCCTAGCCAGAGTTCGATCCGCATTGTCAGGTTTTATGATCACTATCACCACTGTGGGTTATCAGGTAGTTTTAAGACTTGGTAATATGAATTCATGAATAATGTTAAAGACTAGACAACTCAGATCCGGTTTACATAGTTCTCAAGATTTCCTGTGAGAAATGGATATTTTTTCCCCATCTTAAATCTGAGTGGATTCTCTAAAAAAATTCTGTAGTCCTCCATCTTTTTCCTTTAATTCTCCTTTTTTTTAAATAAAAGTTTTTAAATGGAGTTACTGGGGACTGAACTGAGGGCCTCATGCGTGCTGAGCACATACTCTCTCAACTGAGGTATACTCTCCCCCATAATTTTTTTAAACTTTACTTTCTTAGTATTCAGAGGTTAGAGGCCTCTAATTCTTTTTTTGGAGACTTGTCCATAAACCGGTAAATCTAAAATTAATGGACAAAATTTGGTTTATTAAAAAAATCATTAGAACTTTTATCAATCCATTCAAAAGGAAATGCTTATTGAGTTAAAATGTTTCTCCTTTATGGTGATTTCTAATTTTTGGTCTAGCTTAACTTATTAAAAGTAATCCTCATCATCATAATGACCAAGCTTGCTGTGAGTGGACACCTACCAAAGGCTAAACTGTTTTTCTCATGTTTTACTTCAAAGCAGGTGTTTGACGGTAGGTATCAATGTCTCCTTTTTGCAGCTGAGGGATCGAGAGGTGGGCAGCTTGTCCCAAATCAAACGCAGCTGGCGGTGCCTAGCTCGGTGCTGGAATCCAGGCTGCACAGGATGCATTCTCAATTTCTCCTCTGATCAGCCTCCCGTTGAGTGGTTTCCCGAACTCCTGTGAGTCCATAAATGACCGATTTTGGCGATCTCAGCCTGATGAGGCCTTCAAAGGAGAGACACCAGTGAGAATGTGAGACAGAGCGGCATAAATTAAAATTGTACATTTTCACAAATGTTGCATTCTCAGGTAATGACTTAAATAGTTTATGTTTTCTTTATATTAGTGCTATGTAAGCACTAAAAACAAAACATTAAAAATGATTATAGTGCAAAATAGGAGTGGGCTTTGAAAGTCCAATCATTGCTAATGATGTTGCTTGTTTTTCTCTAGTGGTGCTTATTGACAGAATAATTTACAATGACTGAATTTGTTTTATGTATGTAGTCTTAGTATGGAGGAAAAGTTTGTCAGTGCATATTGAAAGTAAAATCTTTACTCTTTTCTTTCCTGATGATAAATATGTACGTTGTTTCCATGGCTTAAGTATATTTCCTCATTTGTGAAATTTGAGTGATGCCGTTTACCATGTCTGACTGTGAGAGGTAGACGCCTTGTATACAAAGCATCCAAGAGCTGCTTAGTAAAAATGTGCTGTCACAATGACAGATAGTTTAGAAGGATCAACTGTGAATACTAAAGAGGGTGGCTTGTTTCTGATGCATATTCAATATGGATATATATGAATATGGCTTAAAGTAACAAGGATTCAGGGTTTTGTGTGTGTGTGTGCGTGCAGTATGAAGTTTTAATGAAATCTGTATCATTCTATTGAGACAGGGACTAGTTAAATTGACTTAAGCAGACGACCTTGAAGATTATTTACACAGAATGTGTATTGTTACAACTCAGTGTTCATGCTGCCGTGTAACTATACACTCAGACATTTAAATTCGTAGGACTCTGACCAGAAGCATTAAGTTTAGAAAAATCCACATTGATCATTTTCAGGGAATAAGCTTCTCTCTTTTGTGATTAAAGAAAATTTTGATTTATTTTTCTGCACTCTTAATAGGTTTTAAAATATCAAAACATTGATTTGACATGTCAGCTTTTTTAATAGAAAAAAGCTCATGCTGTTTTAATATGTAAATAAATGTTTTTGTATTTCAATACACTTCTATGATTTCCTGGCTCTTTGAGAAGTATTTTGCAAGATACTTAGATTACCTCCTGTTGGAAAAATACAGACATGACTTTTATGAATATAGGCCTAGTACAGGTCTGTTGGTTTTTGCTACAGTGCAAGACATGAGGACTAGGAGAGCAGTATGTGCTACATAAGCTTTTAGTTATCTGATTCTTGTTTCTGATCCACAGGCAATTTTTGTGTTGCACCTTTCCAGGCAACCAGGAAGGCCTTTTAAGCCATAGGTGGCGCTGTTACACCTTCTTACAGTCTTAACTTTCCTGTTTGTAAAGGAAGTCTTAAACAACGTTTTTTTTTTTTTTTTTGATTCCTTTGCTTAGTGCTTCAGGGTAGCACAATGTCCATTATGTCTGACTACCTGGAACTATTATTCTGCTTATGTCTTAGTTTTATTCTATCATCTCGCTGTGAACATTTCAGACTTCCTGTGCAAACAGTTGCAACATCGGACTTTTCTTGCAGTGTTAGAAACCAGTGAGCCGGGATTTTATAAAAGAGCTAGAAGCGGCCTCTGGAGCACCTTAAAGCTGAAAAGTGTACTGAGTTCCCTAAGTATTATCCCCACCGCTGTGTGTCAATGGGTGGTAGGAGATTTGGTACATATACAAAGGGGTGTGGTGTTTTGACTTGGGTTTGCGTGCACGCGCTGCCACTGAGCTACGTGATCCTGAGTCAGTTCGTTCTGAGTTTTTCCCTCGTCTGTGAGATGGGGACACTCATTTCTGCTTTGTAGAATTGTGAGAATTAGAAATTATGTAAAGTGTTTAGCACAGTGTGTATGACAAGAGGGCTCATAATCTTAACTGCTGTTTGGTGTGAAGCCATCATTTGATAGTCTTTGGCAATTACTGAGAAACAGGAAAATAAGAAAAGCTGGTTTTATGATGAAAGATATTTGAGGAGGTTCCATAGTTCCTATACACATAATTTAGCATCAGCAGAGTCAGGACAGTTACACAGTCGCCCTGAACCAATGTTAAGCCACAGAATTTTTGTTACTTCATATATGTTGGGGCTTAAGGGGACCCAATACTTATACACATGTTGTGTCCAGCAGCCAACTGAGAGATGACAAAGAAGAACAGGCAGGCGATAAATGTCTCCTTTATTACTGATGAAGCCACGTTCTCCATGAAATTCAGGGCTGTGGGAGAGTGAGTGTCATGACACTATGTCCCAGAATTAGAGACTTACGCAGTCCCAGGTAACTCTGGTCCACAGCGAGCATTCCCTTGAGAGATTCTGACCCATAATGCACAGGACTGTCTTGCCATGGAACTGAGCATCCCGGCTGCTTCCTAAGGGTGGCCAACACTGGAGGGGAAGGAAAGCTTTCATATGCCCTGCTTGTCTCCCCGGACTCACACCTCAATCTGTTAGTGTGAGGAGGGCTAGCCGTGGGCCAGTGGTCAGGGGTGTGAAGGGAGAAGCAGTCTCCCATGGACCAGAGGAGTGGGGAGGAGGGAATCCCCCCTCAGATTAAACAGGTGGTGGCTTGAAACAGAAGGGTGCTCCTCAAGAGTTTATAAGAGGGGAAATAAGGATTTCCTTTGGGACTCAGAATAGTCATGAAACACAGAAGATGATTAGATGGGAGACTTGTAAATCACTTTCTTATTAAATTGAAATTTGTTGGGCACCAAAAATGTGCTACATTCTTTTCTGAGAGTTTTACAGAAATGAATCCTCCAATTTTCACAACAAGCGAGTAAGAAAGATTTGATTGTTATCCCAGGTTTACAGTGTGGAAATTGAGGCACACAGAGGGTAAGTAATTTGGCCAAGGTAACAGAGCTAGTAAGTGGCAGAGCTGGGATTTAAATCCTGGCTATCTGGTTTCCAGGCTCCCAGGGATGGGCTTTGGGTGTTTACAGGTATCTGCATCCCTGGATCTCTGTACCTCTGCATCAGTTAGACCAGAAAGGACAGGGAAAGTGGAGTTATACAGGTACTCACAGTCGTGTTTCAGCCACTGTCCATGGAGTGTGCCCCGTGATTGGCATTAATTGTTTTCCAGGCAGTAGATCTGTTCTTATAACAGAAATTTAGTCCATTGAGTTAATCTAGAAACCCTTCCTGCTCTGCTTCTGTCCACGCTTGCCATGTGACTGCCTGCCCGAGATTGGGCCGTGGAGGAGAATCTGTACTCATGGTTGAACTCTGATATTTCAATCTGGTTTGTAGTTTCACATCTCCTGTTACATTAATAAATTAAATTTCTGGTTTTCTTGCATCAGTGTGTCATAAGTTTGCTTAATGTGAAACCAGTCCATGGGAGCCCAGGGGTGCTGACGGAATAATTTCTGAGCATGTGGCATTTCTACCCGTGCAGAAATGGCTGGAGGATGTCCACCTTCCTCACTGATTTCTCCCAGCAGCAGGGTCCTCTCCCACCCCCGGATGTGAGGATGGGATCTCTCTGAGTAGGCCATTCAGAGGCCGAGTCCACCAATCAGATGAAGTACCTGGAAGTGGGTTTAATAGAAGAAAAGGGCTTCCAGGTAGTCCGATGGGCTGTTTGAGTCCGTTTGGTGAAAAGATGTCCACTGTCTGTGGTTGAGCTGCTTCTTTGCTGTTTAAAAGTCTGTATTACATGAAGGGATTTTAAAAAGCAGAAAGGTGTGATTTCAGGTGGTACATCCGCACCGGTGAGTAGTGCTGGATGACCGCCTGTGTGAGGAATAGACAGAGTCTTACAAACTTCATAAAACAGCTTTTAAAGCTCTTCCATCTGAGTGCACTTCGTATGGGGTCCAGTTCATGACTGGTCGCGCTGAGAGGGCACGTAACTGATGATGGCAGAAAGGACACGGAGGCATCAAAAAGGTCCCAGACATGTTCTGTGTTTAGAGGATGGGGCACAGAGTAACATATTTGAGCTGGTTTTTCATTGAACACTTTTGAGTATTTTCTAGGACTCCCCAATCCCCCATGGTTCCATGCAGCTGGGTGTCCCCTCAGTGCAGCTCTGTCAGCGCTTGCCCTGGGCTGACGCGGTGTCACGGGGAGCAGGACGGTCAGTGTCCCCGGCTCCTCCGAGCTCCGTCTCCTCATCCGCAGAGCCGGGTTTCTCATCCGTGTCTACTTAGTAGGATTGCTGAGAATCACACGTGATGGTTGTCAGGTGTGACTTTTGGTTGTCTCTGTGATTGGCGTATAGTCAATATTTGATAGAAACACTTGTTTTTTATTATAATTGTGGCTCCTAGATTGCAGTGGTTTTTAGTCTGCATTTATTTTTTTATATAAATTTATTCTTATTTTTAAGTAAGCACTTGTATTTATTTATTTTCATGAAGGTACAGGGGATTGAAGCCAGGAACATGTGCGTGCACAAAAGGTGCTCTACAATGGAGTAATACCCACCCTCCTTGTCTGCACTTAAAAATAAATATTTCAATACACAAAATATTTCTTAAACACCATCATGGGTCCTATTTTCTGCATAGACAATTGAATACATATGCCATCTCAATAAGAATAAATGTCATGGGGACATACCTTTCTAAATCTGTTTACGTGTTTTAAAACGATCATAGCTAGTGAAAAACACGAGTCTTGGATCCACTACTTCTTAGGGTCTGCTTTGCCATCATGGGGAATTACATTCTACAGAGAAGGCTTATTGGATCTCATTGATATTTGAATGATTTTGCAATGTTCAAGGCTTTCAAAAGCTGACCGTTTTGTATTTTAAACTAACTACAAAGTTATCTTCTAGAAGTTGTAAGTCCTTAGCTTGTGAAGTGCCCAGTAATTCAGTTTGTATATGTCTGTGTCTCTGTGAACGTGTATGTGTGTGATTTCAGGAATATAGCAATAAGTTCCATATAGCCTTCTGAAATCTTTCTCCTCCAGTTCAAGGTGTAGGTATATATTTACACAAATAAATTGATACTCTTTTGTGATTTGGCATATTGGTGGGAATAAGAGGTTCTCATAATTGTTTCAGAAGGGTTGGGGAGCATGAGCTTAGAAAATGGGAGGAGATAGAGGCAGGGAGGTTCTTTAAACTTTGTGCAAGATGAGAAACAGTAGCTTTTCTTTTTTCTTCTAAAGCAAACTGGCACTGAATTGTAACATACTAATACTCAGAATTGCTTTTCTGATCAGAGACAAGTGCCTCAGATTTTTCAAGGCAACATGAATGATGAAATGTGTTTTAGCAGTTATCTTTAAAAGTAGTTTTATTTTTCAAGTATAAGTCTATAGACTGTTCTTTTTTTCCCAGCTGTACAAGAATTTCTCATTGATCCAGGTACGTGATCAATGTGTTTAGTTTCTTTGGGTTATTTATTTTTTTTAAGTGCTTGATTCATTCTGGTGTGAATGAATGTTTAAAATTTCTGGATTTTGATCTTTAAAACTTGCTGATTTATCAGAACTGCAAAAAACCTGATGTTTGTTCCTTGTTTGGTGGGGCAACCTATTGATTTATGTTGTCTGTTATAGAGGGAAATTCTTCCTCTAGCCTGTAGATAATTAAGTGAATGGTTTGCAGTGTGCCTTAAAAATTATTTGAATGCATTGAGCATGTTTGTCCAGTGAATTTTGGATTGAGTCATAATAATGACTTTGCTTTGATTCTGTGGCTTTTGTCCTCTCCACAAGAATTTGAATTCTCTGTTGCATTTTGTATTCGTGTTCTTAACAGGGGAAGGAATTTTGCATTTTTTACAGAGGTGGGTTTTCCTATCCCCTCTGAATTCCTTCTGTAATTGATACAGCGAAAATCTGTTATTGCAGTGCTTAATTATTTCATAAAAAATTTTTTGGCTTAATCAGAAACAATGACAAAGAATGATAATAAAAAATACGAAAACCTTCCTTCCTTTGAAGAATAGAAATGAAGTGGTCAGGCTCACGCATGCTTTGTACCTGACACACTTACTCTCATGTCATTGTGTATCATGAGTCGGAGATGGAGTTGTTTCAGGTTTATAGATTTTTGTTTTAACATTTGTGTTGAATTCATTCTCTAGGCATGATGATTCCTGTTGCCTTTGTGGAAAGTGTAGATGAAGGGAAACAAATGCTTTGTTTTGTTTTCAGGAGGCCTGAGATGCTGATGAGAAAAGAGTAGAGGGTGGGCTGAGGAAAATAGTGATAGACCCTCACCTCCAGGCTGAAATTGATGAACAAAGAAATCAATTAAGTGTATCGGTATTTGACTAATAGAAGTCAGACAGCCCAGACTGTCTAGTTATGCCCAAAGGAAAGTACTGAATTCACCTGCAGAATTAGGTGCTTTACCATGTAGAAGCAGCTTAGAGCAATCAGAAAAATCAGTGATGAGATATAAAAAGAATATAATATCTTTTATTTCTGAAACTTTTCTACATTAAGTTGTGTAGAGCTAAAATTAAGTTTCAAGCACCAGGAGTTAAGAGTTTAGGTGGTTCTGTGGGATCGTTATTCAGGGATGTGTCTAGACCCTGCTGGAGTGGCCGAAGCTGGCAGGAAAAGATCCAGAGCCAGGATTTGTCATCCTAGGATGTCCTCCATAATGGTTCCATGTGGGAGCCCATGATTGAGTTAACAAGTTGTAACACATCCCAGCCGCCTGTCAACTTTAAGAAAAAAAATGTGCTTATTAACTGCTTTAAAGCAAACACCTGTGCATCCTCACTCCTGTCTCCTTGCCATAAAAAGCAGAGACAATGCCTTGCTTGCATATTTGAGGTTATAGATAGCACACTGCTTATTGCACAGCAATGACCCAGGCCCTCAGCTATAAACGCCAGGCCTGCGTGGTGTTAGATAGTCTATTATCCCCAAAACAGGGACCAGGCTGGTCTGGTGGTCTGCTTTGTAATGAACATGTCTAAAAAATGTATCTTGTTCCCCTCAGCCCATAACTTCCCTAAAGGTAAACTAAGCCTTAGTACTCATGGGGAGTCTACAATCTCTGTCTCATCCCTTCTTTCCCCAAGTTCCTGCCTACTATCTCACAACTGTTATTGACTTTTTACTTTGATTATACACAATAAATATGGGAGCATTTGAGAGACTCGTGGATTTGGCTCCCTAATCCCTCTCGCTTTCTTTCCTTTTTCCGCAGTCTTGAGAAATTCATTCCGTGTCGGTAAGACTTCCGCCAGCCAGAACCCACAGTTCCAGGTGAGAAGGATGCAGGCTTTATCCCTCCTACCCGAGGGAGAGAGAGGAGATAATTGAGATATGCTCCCCTGTGGTCCCTTCCTGCCCCAGGGCCACTCCTGTTCACCTGCAGCCTTCTGGCCTCTGCTCACAGGGCCTCTGTCCCAGGATTGACCGCAGCCTTTTATTCCCTTGTCAACATTCCCTGTGCCTTTCAGAGGTTGCTCTCTTCTCTGCAATTCAACCCTGGCAGATGTGATGGTGGTCAGCGTGCTGATGGGCAGTTACTTGGGGACTCCCAGGAGCCATGCTGATTCTCCTGAGTCATTCGGGGTTACAGAACTGTCAAGCACTGCAGGAAGCCCATTCACGTGAGTTCAACACAGCATTACATCACTTTCATTTTATTTTTGAATTTTCAGTGGAGAAATTATTTGTAGCACACTGTTCCAGATTTTAGGCCGCCTGCTTTCCTCACCACCATTTCCTTGTTGGCTCTGGTGCTTGTTTTAAGAACCAGGTTTCTTCTCTGGTCATTTGTAGCAGCTGGGCTTGCCGAATCCTTGATTTGCATTTGAAGCAGAATGCTTCTTCGTGATGTCAAACTGATTTTCCTTGTCATGTCTGAATATTTCTTGTACACTCAGCAACAGTTTCAAGTGAAATGCTCTTGTCCAATTTCGGTTAACTAATATTTGCTGATCTCCTGCTTTCATGCTGAGGGCAGTTTCTTCTTCCTGTAATAAATGTTAGCAATTTGCATTTACTATGGAAGGTACTAATCCGAGGTGCTTTTGTTCTTAACAGTTTTAATACAAATCACCCATTAAAATGTACAGCGGATTTTACTCTATGCCCAGAAATGTGCATCCCAGTCAATCTTAGAATATTTTCTTCCCCCCAACAGGAAACCCAGTACGCATAAGCAGACATTATCAACTTCCTCATCCTCCCCAAGCCCCAGGGAGCCACTCTTCTGTCTCTGTGGATTTGCCTGTGCTGAACATTTCATGCAAATCGAGTCACTTCATGTAAGTGGAACCGTCTATTTTGACTGACTTCTTTCACACTGAGTAACGTTTTCAATGTTTGTCCACGTTGTGGCCTGGGTCAGTACTCTATGCTTTGCTATTGCTGAATAATATTTCACTGTATGGCTGGGCCCCTTTGTTTACCCATTCATCACGTGATAGACATTTGGGTTGTTTCTGTTTTTTGGCTCTGAAAATTAATGGCGAAAAGTAATGGTGAATATTCCTGTAGGAGTTTTTATGTTAACATTTGTTTTCAGTTCTCTTACTTGTGTGCCCAGGAAGCAGAATTGCTGGATCATTCAGAAGCCAAATGTTCAACTCTCTGAGGACGTGCCAGGATGTTTTCCAAAGTGGTCACGCTGTGTTACATCCTCACCAGCAATGGCTGCGGGCTCCGCTTCCTCTGTGTCCTCATTAGTGCTTGTTAATCTTTTTTTGATTTTAACCTATTGTAGTGAATGTGAAGTGGTTTCTCCTAGTTGTTTTGACTTGATTTCCTTTAGAGCTAATGTTATGGAACACCGTTTCATTGTGCTTATTGGCCATTTGTATATTTTCCTTGAAAAATATCTTTTCAGATTCTTTTTTCATTTTTTAATTGAGTTGTCTTTTTATTGTTGAGCTGTGGAATTTTTTTTTTTGATACACAAATTCCTTATCAGATAAATGATTTGAAAAAATTTTCTCCTGAGTGTTGTTTTTTCACTTTCTGGATGGTGTTTTTTGAAGCAAAGTTTTAAAGTTTAATGAACTCCAATTTATCTCTGTTTTCATTTTTCCTTGTGCTTTTGGGGTAATATTTAATATCTGATGTATTTTATTAAAACTTGTATATATAAAATAACTTAATTCTTAGGACCGTTCTAGGAGATGGGTGCGGTTGTTGTCCCCAGTCTATGCATCGGAGACTGAGGTGCAGAGAATTTGACTGACATATTAGTGTCAAAGCTACCCAGTGCTGTGGGAATTCAGACCCTCATGTTTTTCCCTAGCATCTGAGCTCAACACCACCATGCTCCAATCTTTCCAGGAAACGTTAATGAAAAAATCTTTACTTTTTTGATTTCTTGTTAGATTTTTTTCTTATTGGGGACCTCAAATTCTCATTTTCTTTTCGGATATCAGTGTCGATTTATTTTAGGTCTCATGTAGGGAGAAGCATTGCTATCAGTTAACTTCTTTATTACTCACTCTCCAGTGATGATTGTTGCTAGTTGATCTAATCAAGTCATGCTTAAGTCTTTCCTGCTCATGACACTAACAGCAGAGTCATGACTTATAGAATGCTCAAAGAAGAAAGTACTTGATTGATTTTATTTTGCCAACCAATCAAACCAATCAAATAAAACCCTGGTGTTGACACAGACTATAAGCCCTCCAAAATAGGGTCACTGTCTTCATTGTGTTTCATTTGTTGGGTCACAGTGTCTGGATAGTGCCTTGCTGTCCAGCAGTTTTGTGAGGATACGGTGCTCGTGAATCATTGTAAGGACAGAATTTTGACAACAGACTGTGTTGTTCATTTCACGACGGAAAAGGTAATATAGAATTACTGTTCAGATCTGTTTTAAAATTAAACTTTGAATTTTGAGAATAGTTCAAGAAGCCATACAAAGCTCTTTTTCACTAATTTTAGATCTATCTTAGACACATTATGTTTACATAGCAGAGTAACTTATCAAGTAGATTTGACAAAGGAGTGTTATATTGATTATTTGTTTTAGTTGAAATATTCTACCAGGGATAAAGTCATAAGTGCCCATAAATGAACAAATATATTTGTATTTAAATGCAACATGGGAGCAGACTACATATGTTTCTATATAATATATATGACTGTGTGTTTTAATCTTTCTGTCAGTGTTTTAATAGTTTTTCAGCAATTTTGTAACTTTAGAATTCTTCTAAAAAATTCACCCCCAATTCTAGTGCAGTTTGTACTGTGTATCCTGTCTTATGCATGGGATTCCACTGTCCCCTCAGTGAGGAATTTCCTCTCCTATTGTGTTAGGAGCAGAGTTAAAGGAACTGTGATTTCTAGGCCTTTGCTCTCCATGTGTTTGCAGTTGGCTCTCAGTCACGATTTTCCCTTTCCAGAGTTTTCATTGTTAAATTAGAATTTCTGAAAATAACTATTAATATGTTGCATTGGTCTCCCTAGAAATTTGACGTCTTTGTGCTTTTCAGTTTTCAATTTATGAAAAATGCAAATGCACTCTTGTTTTTAAGTTGTCCTTTTTCAATAGATATTTATCTCTTAATTGATAGAATAATTTTTTCCCAATGAATGAATCGGTGTGCATGTTTTAAAGGATAACTTACTTTTTATTTTTCTTATTGTAACAGTAATATTCATTGTAGAGAATTTAGTAAATAAGGATTAACACAGTAATAACTTCACAATGGCCTCTAATCTCACCTGGAGATACAGTTGTAAGGTTTGAAATTGAGAATTATAAGTCCTCTCAAATTTTTCTTTTTCAAGTACGTATAGGTTACTGAGATCCTCGAATTCCCATATGAATTGTAGCAGCAGATAGTCAGTTTCTGCAGAGGAGCCCGCTGGGATTGTGATCGAGACCACGTTGAATATACGGATCGCTCTGGGGAGCACTGCCATTCCAAGAGCACTTTCTTTTGATAGGGGAATGTGTGTGGAGTGTCTGTCCTGGTATTTAGGTCTTCTTTAACTTTTTTTTTCAACAATGCTTTGAGTTTACAGAGTATTATTTTACTTTAATTATCTTTGCCTTTATATTGAGGACAAGTGTGCAAGGTACTGGGATCAGAAGTGTATTTGAGCCGCGCAACTTGCTGCCACCATGGACGCTGCACTCTTGCTTCACCCGCTGTACAATCTTGCACAGAATACGACCTCAGTAACTCTCTCTTGAATGAATGATTATATGATTGTTGGATGATGCTTGAGAGTCCTTGTGATGATTTTTTTCCCCAGCCTTTCCCCAGTTCTTAACTATGCCCTTTCTCTTCCTAAACTCCAGCCTGGGTTTCAGCCTGCCTGTGGCATTGATTTTCCTTGTCTGTGGACTCTTCCTTTCACTGGTTCCCGATAATGTTACATGTGGGCTGTGGAAACTTGCTAGATGTCAAGAAAGAGCTAATCCATTGTAGGCCAGTATTTTTAGAGTTTGTTATTGTTTTATTGATTGAAATTAAATGAGGCTGCCCCCTGAGCCCTCCCATGAGCACTTTTGACCTTCCTACAGCTGATACTGCTCTAGTTGCTGCATGTGCCCTTTCCCCAGCCTTGATTTTGTAATTGAATAAGTCACCATCACTGGAGCCCTCTCTTTAAAAGATAAAGAGAACATTTGCTCCTTTTCCCTGTTTGGGGACTTCAATGAGATGAGATCCCAGATAAAGAATGGAGCCCCACCTCTTTCTGACCCCCGCTGTTTCCGTTCCTTTCTTCAGGGGAAAAGAGTACAATTCAACAGTATAAAGATTGATTGTGAGCTAATGAGATAGACAAGACAACCGATCATTTATTAAATAACCTTTCATGATAGAAACAAATGTATTATACACACAAACAGCACACAAAGCACTGTAGTACCATGGTTACAATCGTGGGTCCGAGTTCGTGTCCTGCTCTGGAGAGACCAGTCCTGTGAGATGGAGAACTGGTAAGTCGGCTTAGCCTCTCCAGAACTGGTTTTCTGTCCTGCAGAGACGGGGCTCGCTAGGCGTCCCCCCCGTAGAGGTGCTGTGGGGTGTAAATGACGCGCGTGGGCAGCCTGAGCACAGCTGCTCATTCCTCGTAAGTGCAGGGTAGCATAGCTTTTGCGGTGATGGCTTTATGACCGCCCCATGTAGACTGTCAGTGCTCTGAAGGGATGCCTTGTGGTTTGGAGATGGGATTCTCACTTCTGTAAATACCCAAGTATAGTGTTATTGGGTCCTGCTGATTTCAGTCTATTCTTTAGAAAGTACATATTGTAGATATATTTTTCAAGCATGCGTGCTTTTTTTCTTTTACTATTAAAGTTCTACCCTCTCATCTCTTGGTGTTACTTTTCATGGAATCCAGGAAACAGTCCTAAGCTACCTGCCTCTTCACACTTTTCCGTGGTGGTTTCCTTCCCTGATTAGAAGAGGGTTTTGCATAGGAAATTTTATTTGTTCCCCTTTTCTTGGAGTCTCTCTCTCTGTCTGCCCATCTCTCACCTCTCAATCTGTCCATTTCTCAACCCACTGCTTCTTCTGACATGTTCCAAAACGCATTTCAGGTAGCTTACAGAAGAACAGATACCAAATAAACAGGTGAGAAAATGGGGCCCAGTTCAGACAGTGAGGCTAGGAGGCGAGCCTGTGTGAGGGTTGCAGGCGTGAGACACATGCCTCTGCCATGTGACTTATAAGATCGACAGCAGCAGTGTGCTTCAAGCTCCCAGCAGACACAGGGAAGCAGGATTTGAGGGAGATGCTTACTGGCTGTGAAATAAATAAGTGACTTAGGAGAAGCCCAGCCTTTCCAGCTACTAAGGCTTAGGAGAATATTTTGAGTGTCTTCCAAAATCAGAGTATGGCATCTTTTCTTTTTTCAGAGTTCTATGTATAGTTGGTTACATTCTATACCTGGAAATTTCTCCAAAACTGCTTCCCACGTGAGTCCCATGGCTCGGGGATTGGGTGGTTCTGCTCATTGATGGGGGTTGGCCAGAAATAGAAAATGAGAGCCTCAAAGGGGCCTGGGATTTGTCAGTTATGTTTTGTCAGTGCTGTAGGGTTCAAGAAATGCTTTCACCGTTTCTCTCCATCTGAGGCGGCAGCGTAATCTCTTACCAGCATCAGGAGCTCAGGGCCACGGGATGGTGGGGGCTGACTGCACTGCCGTCAAGACAGCTGAGCTAGTCACTGCAGGTGTGGTTCTTTTACATACTGCAGTTCATGCTCTTTACTAGAATGTTTCAACAGGAAGTTAATTAACTGAGTTAATTAACATTTAATAAATATGATCTTTGTTGAAAAGACAGTTATAGGCAGAATATAAGCTGTGAAGTCTTTAAAAACGGTTTCATTACTGAAATTTCATTTGGGGAGATACACGGTTTATCTTATATATGGCTCTCTTTTAAAGTAACAAAGAAACAAGACAGAAAAGGCAGAGGATGATTTCTGTTCTTCCTCTCGGCTTGCAGGTGCCTTCACCTCCAGTGGCATCCATCCAGACACCAGCACTGACACTGGCCGTGCTCAGAACTGCCTCAGCCCTGAAGACACTGCTGACAAATAGAAGGGGGCCACGCCCTGTTACAGCAGGTGCTCTCACTTTGTGGGTCCTTATGTAACTGCGTGGTGTTAATCAGGATCGCCCGTCCTACATTGTGTGATGCTGCTGCTTTGTCTCCTAGTTACTTGTTTCTCTAAGTATTCTTGTATTATTCTCCAATGCATAGTACTACACACCTAAAAATGCTTTTTTTCAGATGAAAAAGAATGTGCATTTAAAATAATAACTCTGAAAAAGGGGGCAAAAAAGGCTATCCTTGTCCCGCTATTCAAAAATAATAATTAACACGTTAACGTATATTTTCATCAGTGTGGATCACCTCTGTCATAAAAAACCAGAGAGCACTCTGTGACTGTTTACTGTGTGGACACCTCCATTTTCCATTCGGCTTTTTATATGTTTTTCTACAATATTCTATCTCCTCTGGCATGATTTTTGATGACCAGTATAGCATTCTGTCTTGTGGAGGCATTGTCCATTTTACTTCGGACTTAAATAAACTTTTAAATTCCAAGTATACTTAACTGAAATACTGAAAAGAGAACTGTGGTGGTAGAGGAAGGCCCTACCTCCCTTCCCCTTATTTCCGAAGAGTAAAAACTGTTGAAAATTTGATATATATGTTTCATGACCTTTATGCCTATGACATACATATATACACACATATGAGAATTCCATGTATACGTGTGTGTATATATGCTTTATTTAAAAATGAGACCATACTATATGTTTTTCTGCAGCTCGCTTTAATCACTCAGGTGTATATCATAGACGTCCTCCCACTCCAGACTCACCCGGTCCTTTCAGATAGAGTGGAGGGGTCTCCTGATTTGCGGGTGTGGTCTCTTTCCCACGCACACCTTTGGTGAGATAATGCTGTGGACAAGGCCCTGGACCACGGCGAAATGCCGGCTCCCTCATTGCTCGCAGCTCGTCGTGATTTAACGCATCATTGTCTTGATGGTGGACAGTTAAGTTTTCTCCATTTTCCACTGTCAGAAAGGATATTTGACTGGCATCCTTCTTGTACAGACATTCCTGTGATCTTTTATGAGTATTCCTTTAGTTAAGGCTTCTGGAAATTTAGTCCCTGGATGTGACATTTACATTCATCACAGACTCCATTCAAGTAACTCTAGAAATTCCTTCCATAGGGGAATGAAAAGATGCACAATTACTTATGTAACCAATTCTCTATTGCTGGATATGATTTCACTTCAGTTTTTCTTCCCACCATTGTAAACAGTGCTGTGTAAATGCCCTGATGGGTACATCTTTTTGGACTAAATTTGTTTTTTCCTAGAGGAAACGATTCGTAGAAGTGGTGTTGAGTCAGTGTGTACGTACGTTTTTCAGAGTTTACATATCCATTGACATGTCGTCCTCTGAAAATGTCGCTCATGGTTTCTTCTCCCACAGATGGACACTAGATAGAATATCTTTTAAAAATATTTGCCAATATGATGAGCAAAAGTGCTTTTTCATTGTTTTAGTTTGCATTTGATGACCAGTGAGGTATTGAGCATTTTTCACTCATTAGCCATTTGACTTTTTTAAAATGAATGATTCCTTTTATCCTTTGCACACATTTAAGTGGGGGAGCTTCTTGTTGGTTTGTGACAGCTCTTTGTATGTTATGAACATTAACTTCTTGTCTTCAACAACATGTATCACAGAGCTTTTTCTTGTCATTTCTTGCCTTTCATTTTGTTTAGGAGGATTTTAATTTTGGTAGTGTCTCAAAATATTCTTATGATAATAAATGTATTCCTTATGTGTTTTATCTTTGAAATTATTCTTAAAAATAATTTCTTATACTGGAATAAATCTCCTCTGTAGGTTTTTTTTAATCTCTAAGATGGAGATGATAATAGTACTTGTTAATGTAAGGGTAAGTTGAGTTAATAAGAACAAAGTGTTGTATTTGCTGTTATTAGTACTTTTTTATATTTACATCACTGTCTGTAAATTATCTTGTGGTCCTTATGAGAGGAATAGTATTTATTCTTTCTAGGTGATTGTCTGATTGTCTCAGGACAATTACTGAAGTCATACTTTTCTCTTTGATTTGAAATCCCACCTTTACAAAATACTTATGTACACTAGAGTCTCTTTTTGAGCTCATGGTTCCCTTCTGTCAATCTGCCTTTCTTACTCCAGCACCATAACTTACATATTGTAAAAATTTATTTAATAATTGGCAGTCTGAATTTTTTTTCATTCTTTTCTTCCATCCCAAATTTTCTTGTCTAGTATTATGATTTTATTATTCCTGAAGAATTCCAAAATATTTTGTTCAAGTTAAAAAAAAATCAGATTGGAGTTGTCATGGGAGTTTTCAGTAAGTTTTGAATTATTCTGATGAGAACTTACATCTTTACAAAACTGCTTTCCTCCATGCAATTTGTTGATGTCTCTACATTCTCACCTCTTACTTTACCCCTCAGTACAGCCCTGAAGTTTCTCCATTTAGAACATGGGCATTATTTTTTAACTTATTCCAGATTATTGTTTATGTTTTTGTCAATTTTGTAAGTGAAAATTTTTTGCTATTATATTTTTAAACGCTTAAAACTGAAATTTAGAAAGGAAGATTCGGTTTGTAAATACTCACTTTGTAATTTGTCATTTAAAATTGTAAGTATTAAGTAGTTGTTCCAGAATCCTTTCTTTTTTGTTTTTAAAAATTTGTGTCGAAGATTCTCAAAATGTTCATAGTTAAGTAGTATAGGTGGGGAGACAGATGGAGAGAGGTAGTGTGGCTCATGTACAAACTGTGAGCAGTTTCATGGCTGCCTTTAGGCTGGAGAAACCACAGAAGAGCCCAGGTTAGACAAGGAATGGCTTTGTATGCACTTGAAAGCCAGCTTTCCTGCCTGTATGGTGAAGCCTGGTGGGCGTGGCAGGTAGATGATCAAGGTCTGATCAAGGTCATTTGCTGCACAGAGCGCTGTGTCTGTGAGAAATGGTGACCATTGCCATGGCAAATGCTTGGTGCCAGGAACAATGCAGGGGAGCTGGGGAGCCTGTGTTAAGGATTTTCCAGTCCTGGGAGTGGGAAGATCAGACTCTGCATTCAGATCTGAGTTTGAATTAATCCTCTTTAATTTACTGGACCTCTGACTTTTGTCAAGTTATGCATCCTGTTTGAACTCCTGCTTTGTTGTCTCTCAAAACAGAAGAATTACAGCCTGCTGCTAGAGTGTTTGATCAGGGTAAATGATTTGTGTCTATAAGATGCCACGTACAGTCACAAGCTCAGTGAGCAATGAGCTGTCCCCTCTTCTCCTGCAACTCAGTGCTCGATAAGTCATCAGCAGAAAGCGAGTCCCTAATTTGTATGTGGTGCAAGGAAGAACAAAACTAACGTCTTGCCTTTCCCTGGCAGTATTCTTACTTCTTTGCTTCATGTACCTCTTTCCTCCTTCACTCTCCCCTTTCACCTCCTCCACCAAGAGCCCGAGACTCTCTCAGAACACTAGATTCAAATTATTTAAATGTTGGCTCATTCCCATGAAATGACAGTGACTTAAAAAAACTGTACACATCCCAGAATTCATTGTATTTGATTTACACACACACACACGTGCACACACACACACACACACACATCAGGCTACCTCCCATTTGCTGAGGGAGAAGGGCCACTTTTTCTGAGTTTTCATTTACTCAGCGTGAGAGCAGTCTCTTAAGCAGAATTTCACCTGGCTTCGTGCATGGTTTTTTAAATTGGATTTCTGCTTTTTGTCCATAAAAATATTCTCCTATTAGAAGACAGGAAGTGGAGACATAGATATTCTGCTGAGATATTGGTGTTATCATATTTGAGTTTTAATGGACATAAGGCGGCATAGAGTCATACATTATTATGGATGAGAATCCTTGATGATGTAACTTGGACAAGAATCTGGGTCTCCTGCCATCGTGTCCATGCGGGTGAAGAGGCAACTGGGTGGGGGATGGCAGGGAACCTTCTTGCTTGAGTTCCAGGTTCTTGTTAGTTTTCATTGCTCAGCTGCCTTTAGTTTATGTCCATGAGGCCTCTCATGGGAAGGTCACTATGTCCTGAGAGACTGAGTTACTAATCAGCAGAAAGCTCTGGACCCACTCATATTTTCCAGAGTTTTTCTGCTGACCTGCTGACACTTTATATAAATGAGACCTAACAAACTACTGGATATAAAATCCTTATTGTTATCATTTGCCCTCAAGTTCCATAGGAATGGGGTGCTGTCTCAGGCTGTCTAAGGCTAGATCTGAACAAAGATAGGGTGATAGGCTCCGCTGCTGGACCCTCCCCAGTCGAATGGGATTTCCACCTTAGTTTTTAGAATCAGGCAGATGAGTTCAAATCTTGTCTTTACCAGTTATTAGCTTTGTGACCTTGGGGAAATAACTACTTTTTTGGTTCCAATTTTCTTTATCTGTAAATAAGTTCAGTATTTATTTTAGGGTTTTTGTTTTAGAATTGAATGTGCTAATTCCCTAATTTATTCCTAAAATACTGATCACATGGTTCTATGCTGGTGCCTTAGTAGTTGATTGCTAAGGGACTCAACAGTGAGAATGGGGATGGGGCCCCCTGGATCATACAGCTTATATTCCAGGATATGCTTGTAAAAGACAAGATTGCAGTGGATTTTTAGTAAATGTCCATTCCTTTCCTAATCCCCATTGATTGTGTATATATCTTTATACTAATATATGAACAATTTTTTTTGCAGTTTAAATCTCTTTGTAGTATTTAAAGAATGTAACTATAACAAAAATACGTGAAATAAAATGACTTGACTTTTATTTTCCTTTCAATAAGCAAAACAAAATAAAATAGAAAAGAAAAGAAAAAGTATTGAAGGAGTAGAAATAATTTTATTTCCGTGGAATCAACTCCCTATGTTAGGTTTTTCCATTGTGTTGTTCAACATCATATAAAATTGACAGGTTGTGACTTCAGTGTTGATAGCTAGGTGAGTATAGTTTCTTTTTGTGGTTGTCTTTGATGAATTATTTGCACTAGATCATAAATGATGTGCATGTTACATATTGGAAACGAGGAAACTTTGGAGACATACTACCTCCAATGCAGTCATTTTGTTACCGAGTCCAAACTCGTTCTGCTCGCCGCATGACAGGCCAATAAACCGGGAGATGAGGTGTTGGAGCAAGGAATAGTGACTTCACTTGCAATGCTGGCAGACCCAGAAGACGGCAGACTGATGTCCTGGAGAACTATCTTCCCCAAGTAAGAATTCAGTCTCCTTTTATACTAAAAAGGGGGGGGGGTTGTGGTTGGTTGTTGCATACTTCTTGCTTTATGAATTGTTTGTCCTTTGAATCCGCTGTTCTTGCAGCTGTCCATGTGGATCAAATCATGGTACCCCTGTAAAACCTCCAAAAAAACAAAGGCTATTCTCTATTATGCAACTTGCCATCTCTACAGAAGTGCAGATGAGCTAACATTTTTAAAGATCAGGGCCAGGAGAATAGGCTTTCCTGCAGATTTCAGGCTAAAGGCAACTTTCTTTTTCAAATGGTGCAGAGCTACCAAGTCTGAGCCTAGGAAACAGGGCACAGGTTTAAACTCAAAGGAACAGATTTAACATAGGGTAAAAACTGTTACATTTTATTACAATTCCGTTTCCAGCTTCATAGATAATATTAGTAAGAAATATGAGCAATTTTGTATTTTTGCTTCTTAATAACCGATAAGTGTACCAACTATATTTTGTGAGCAGGGATGCTGTGCAGGCATTGGGGTGACAGCAAACTCTTGTAGGGGGTGGCCGACCCTGCAACATCTCTGATGCCCCGTGAGTGTTGGTGAGGGTCCCCGTAGCCAGGGGCTCTCTTCAGGAACCAGCATATGGGCATTGACCTCTGGAGACCTCTTTTTCGGCTGCAGGAATTTTTTCAGATATTGAGATTGAAAAATCACTCCAGCTGGGAATAATTAGGGAAAAAAAAGAAAAGGAAAAGGGTTTGGAGTAGAGTAGAAGAGTAGGACTTAAGATCACGGAGCCTGAGTGCTTGGCAGCGGGGCCTCGGGAGAGAGGGGAGCAGAGGTGGGGAGGGGCCTGGCTCCGGAACCAGCTCCTGTAATTGTCCCTGCACGCAAGCCACATAGCTTTAAATTGGCCTGGGCCACCTCTCTGGGCTGGATATCACCCTGGGCAGAACCGTGGTATCTGTAAAGTAAAATGACTTCACAACTATTGCACAGAGCTGCAGGTGTAAGAGAGCCTAAGCCTGTCTCAGAGTGCAGGGGACAAGCGGAAAGGAATGGCAAAATTTCCACTGACAATTGAAATTTTGTTAAATAGCCTGCTACAGTTGTTTGCATCACTTGAATGAATGCAGGCATATTTCTGTGGGCATTTATAGGTTCACTCAACCCCACCAGCCCCTCTTGCCCCCATCGGAGATGGGCTTTCTCAAGCACAGTGCCCCTCCTGCTTGGGTGGAAAACGCTGCTGGTCCTTGCCTGGGGCCGGGCTGCTGCAGGGCACTGAATCCCCGAGGCACGGCCTGTGAGACACGACAGGAACATCTCTGCTCTTGACTGGGTGCCTCCGTTTCCCCTGCAGTGTAAAAATGCCGATGACTGAGTTAGAAGCATGCTTCCAAGCTGTCCATGTCCTTGGCATCCAGAAGCGGAGCCTGGAAGCTTTCGAATTTATCCAGAATGTGGTTTACATTCACCTTCAGCAGGTGAGTGTATGTCCTTACACAAGTGGAGGAATTACTGCAGTTTTCCTGGAACTTTCTCACTACAAGTCCATTTGATTTTTCTGTGCTAGGATTCAGTATGGCCTGCTAAAAACTCTGGAGTGAGATCTTGAAACCCTGATGAAGAGCATTATTTATTTCATTTCTCTATATGATACTCTTTTACTTTTAAAATTCAGAATTTTTGGTTGTTTCAAAAATTTTTGGGGGGGTTGGAGAATCATGTTTGCTCTTACCATCTTTGCAACCTGTTGCTTTGTGCCTCTCACCTGTCTTCTGTCACTTGTGAGGCGGTTCCATTTGTGACCCTGTCCGGGTTGTTCATGTTATAAAACATAAAGCCTGTAAAAGTACAGTCCCTTTTCCTCCGAAGACATTCCACAAATACTCCTTTAACCTGGGTGTGGTTTTAAGAAGACAGAATCTTTAGAACATGTCCTTGCAGGTTGCTAGTGCAAAATCCCAAAATCAATAGTCTAGCTCAACATCTAAAATCTTTCTAATTTACCTTGGAATTGTATGGATAAGTGAAGCAGTTTGCTAAGAACTCAGACCAGGTTTAGAATACAGGTTGGTGTAGCTCAGCAGGTCCTCCCAAGCTGATGCTCTGCCAGAGGGCGGGGCCGAGGGGAGAGGGCGGGTCCTGCCCTCCCTGAGGTGACAATTTCATGGCAAATACTTTCACCTGGTGAAGAACTTGGAGTTTCTTCTAAGAAGAGTGGGTCTTAAAAGAGTCCAAAAAGCGCGGGAGTGGCACAGTCCCATTTGTCTCAAGTAGGGGAGAGCGGCTGTGGGGCCACTTAGGAGACTCGTGAGTCCAGGTGGGCAGTGTTGGTGGCTTCCACTTGAGCTGTGGGACGGTCAGTGTTTAAAAGCGAACATATTGAAGGCATGTTTAGATGGTAAAAAGGAAAGGATGAAGGCTGGCTGTGAATGCAGGATGGAGTAAGGCCCAGGTTTCTGGGTGGATTAATGAGGTAAATGATGGTCCTTCTGTGCTCTGAGGAGGGAAAGCTGCAGAGGGAGTTCTGCGGAAAACTGATGAGTTCAGCTGTGGGTAAAGTGAAAGGTTGTTAGATGTGTGGTCTGGGAGCTCAGGTGAGAGCCAGTAGTGAGTAGGGGGAGGTGAGAGGGACTTTCAAATAATTTTGTATTGTGAACATACAAATAAGTATGAGTAATGACACATTTAACACCTCTATATTCTGGATTTAAAGCCCAGTAACATTTTGCTATACTGACTGCAGAGGTTCTTAATATTTTTTAATAGAAATAAGTAGAAACAAAATAGTGGAGTTAGTGAGCATCTTAGAGTAGATGTGTGTCCTTGTATGTATTTTTATACCTCATCTGTTTATAACCATAATCTACAAAAAGTTATCTTGCTTAGCATAAGAGTTAAACACAGGGACGTGACACACATTGTTGGGGGTTGAAGCTGATCTTCTCGGGCAAATTATGGACCCTCTCTTTGCCTTAGTTGCATCGTCTGTGACTGCCCCAGGGCCCCTCATCACAGCTGATTTCCTAGAGTAGATGTTGGGAGGGAGGCTGCTGAAGGGAGTAAGAGGTGGCAACTGCTAGGGATATTGAAGAGAGACAAAAACAGATTAAAGCCGATAAACTGAGTACAAATACCCTCTAAATAGAAGGAATCCCGCAGTGTTTTGAGCCGCTTATCATAAGGGAAAGAAAATCACTTGGATCCAAAGCTCTTGAGCATATGAGTATTGTGGGTGGGAGGGTGTCATTATAAAAGTGTTGAGAAAAGGCCTCTTTGTTTTCCTTGACATTACCAGTAAGGATGGGGAGCAGAAGCGAAACCCTCTGCTTCACAGTTGAAGGTGCTGTTTTGTGTGAAACTGACCAAAGTTTGGAAACCAGTCATCAGCGATGCTGGCAAATGAAGAGGCTTCTGGATTGGGTGGGGCACTTGCTGTGACTTCCAGGTGACCTGCTGTCTGGGGGCTGTGTGGCGGGCAGTAGTTTTGCAGGGTAGCCCGGGCATAATCCCTAGCTCTGATGCTGCTGGTCTGATTAACAGACCTGGGCGCACACTGTCCTAATGGGGCAGCTCGGGATGTGGCCCTGCCGTGCTGAGAGCGAGAAGAGGGCTCCCCTGAGGAGGTGTCCCTGTAGAGACTGGAAACGTCCTCCTGCAGGGGAGGAAGAGCCTCTGAGCAGCGGGCCGGATGCACAGGCAAGACCAGCATGAGCACTGATGTTTCCGGGAGCCGGAAGTCATACAGTGGCCCAAACGGCCTTGTTCCTCAGAGACTGGAGGAAATAGATGCTGAAAAGGCAGGCTAGGGTCAGACCCTGTGGTGGGCTATGAGTGACAGGAGAGGATTGTTCAGGCAGGCATGAGACAACCCTGTGGGCGTCCCAGCTGGGGCGTCACGCCGAAGGGAAGAGCAGAGTTATAGACTTTGCCACTTATTAGCTGTGTGACTTTGAGCAATATCACCCCACCTCTCTCTATATATATCTTCATCTGTAAAGTGACACAGTGACAAGGTCGTGTCATCAGAAGTATTAGCTTAGCTCTGATCCTCTTTGTCGACTCCTGTCAGTGCTTCCCTGCAAGGTTCTGCAACGGCTGCTTTTACCCTGAGACGGGAGGGCATAAAGGGACACTGTAATACCCGAGGGAAGGAAGGGGTTGCTTTAAAAGCAGACATGTAACAGCCTGCAGCTGCAGACCTGCAGGCAGTTTGGTTGACGGTCCTTGAGAGGACTTTGGAGGCCTTAGCGTCGTCTTAAGTCTTGTTTCCTCTTGGGGACCGGATTTGCCTTTGGGGATTGATGTTGAAGATTTGAGCTTCTGCAAAGTTGTTTTCAGAGATGGGTATATACGTAAAATATCATATAAAATAAAATGATTTATTTAACGTGTGCGAATTTGTAGCTGTTAGGAACAGCTCTGTTGGCCTGGTCTCCACGGAGGACACCAAGGGTCAGCAGAGCGTGCAGGAGGGCAGGCAGCCTGCAGTGCTTCTGCGGGGTGTTCTCCCCAGCAGGGTGCTCTGCTGAGTTGAGTCTTCTACGAGTTTTGTTGCCAGAGGAGCAGACAGCAAATTAATGAGTTCTAGAAGGATTGTATAATGACAGGAAGAAATAGGAACCCGGAGATTTTCTGGACTAAAACACGCTTTGGTTCCTGATTCAGTGTGTTCCATTACAGAATT
>NW_027329045.1:0-25807 GCF_048564905.1 Vicugna pacos | reverse complement strand
AGACGGCTTTCACACACACTTATCTCTCAGAACTGAGCATGTGGAGAGACGTTCGTTCATCCAGCACAAAGGGAACGGTTTGCAGGGGAAACCCTTCCTCTGGTTTCTCAGTCTGTTTCCTAGTGCCGGTTTTAAGTGCCTGCCGTTTTCACTGTAAAACCGAGTTGGAGATTGTTCTCCCCATATATATGTATGGAGTGGAGTTGGCAACTGGAAAGAATCTTTGTGTTCCCTTCAAGCTAGGTGAAGGGCGGCTTTCACACACACTTATCTCTCAGGACTGAGCACGTGGAGAGACGTTCGTTCATCCAGCACAAAGGGTACGGGTTGCAGGAGAAACCCTTACTCGGGTTTCTCAGTCTGTTTCCTAGTGCCGGTTTGAAGTGCCTGCCGTTTTCACTGTAAAACCGAGTTGGAGCTTGTACCTCCCCATATATATTTATGGAGTCGAGTTGGCAACTGAAAAGAAACTTTGTGTTCCCTTCAAGCTAGGTGAAGGACGGCTTTCACACACAATTATCTCTCAGAACTGAGCATGTGGAAAGACGTTCGTTCATCCAGCACAAAGGGAACGGGTTGCAGGAGAAACCCTTACTCTGGTTTCTCACTCTGTTTCCTAGTGCCGGTTTGAAGTGCCTGCCGTTTTCACTGTAAAACCGAGTTGGAGCTTGTACCTCCCCATATATATGTATGGAGTGGAGTTGGCAACTGAAAAGAAACTTTGTTCCCTTCAAGCTAGGTGAAGGACGGCTTTCACACACACTTATCTCTCAGAACTGAGCATGTGGAAAGACGTTCATTCATCCAGCACAAAGGGAACGGGTTGCAGGAGAAACCCTTACTCTGGTTTCTCAATCTGTTTCCTAGTGCCGGTTTGAAGTGCCTGCCGTTTTCACTGTAAAACCGAGTTGGAGCTTGTACCTCCCCATATATATGTATGGAGAGGTGTTGGCAACTGAAAAGAAACTTTGTGTTCCCTTCAAGCTAGGTGAAGGACGGCTTTCACACACACTTATCTCTCAGAACTGAGCATGTGGAGAGACGTTCGTTCATCCAGCACAAAGGGAACGGGTTGCAGGAGAAACCCTTACTCTGGTTTCTCAGTCTGTTTCCTAGTGCCGGTTTGAAGTGCCTGCCGTTTTCACTGTAAAACCGAGTTGGAGCTTGTACCTCCCCATATATATGTATGGAGTTGGGTTGGCAACTGGAAAGAATCTTTGTGTTCCCTTCAAGCTAGTTGAAGGGCGGCTTTCACACACACTTATCTCTCAGAACAGAGCATGTGGAGAGACGTTCGTTCATCCAGCACAAAGGGAACGGGTTGCAGGGGAAACCCTTACTCGGGTTTCTCAGTCTTTTTCCTAGTGCCGGTTTGAAGTGCCTGCCGTTTTCACTGTAAAACCGAGTTGGAGCTTGTACCTCCCCATATATATGTATGGAGTGGAGTTGGCAACTGAAAAGAAACTTTGTGTTCCCTTCAAGCTAGGTGAAGGACGGCTTTCACACACACTTCTCTCTCAGAACTGAGCATGTGGAGAGACGTTCGTTCATCCAGCACAAAGGGAACGGGTTGCAGGGGAAACCCTTACTCGGGTTTCTCAGTCTTTTTCCTAGTGCCGGTTTGAAGTGCCTGCCGTTTTCACTGTAAAACCGAGTTGGAGCTTGTACCTCCCCATATATATGTATGGAGAGGTGTTGGCAACTGAAAAGAAACTTTGTGTTCCCTTCAAGCTAGGTGAAGGACGGCTTTCACACACACTTATCTCTCAGAACTGAGCATGTGGAGAGACGTTCGTTCTTCCATCACAAAGGGAACGGGTTGCAGGAGAAACACTTACTCTGGTTTCTCAGTCTGTTTCCTAGTGCCGGTTTGAAGTGCCTGCCGTTTTCACTGTAAAACCGAGTTGGAGCTTGTACCTCCCCATATATATGTATGGAGTGGAGTTGGCAACTGAAAAGAAACATTGTGTTCCCTTCAAGCTTGGTTAAGGACGGCTTTCACACACACTTATCTCTCAGAACTGAGCATGTGGAGAGACGTTCGTTCATCCAGCACAAAGGGAACGGTTTGCAGGAGAAACCCTTACTCGTGTTTCGCAGTCTGTTTCCTAGTGCCGGTTTGAAGTGCCTGCCGTTTTCACTGTAAAACCGAGTTTGTGCTTGTACCTCCCCATATATATGTATAGAGTGGAGTTGGCAACTGAAAAGAAACTTTGTGTTCCCTTCAAGCTAGGTGAAGGACGGCTTTCACACACACTTATCTCTCAGAACTGAGCATGTGGAGAGACGTTCGTTCATCCAGCACAAACGGAATGGGTTGCAGGAGAAACCCTTACTCTGGTTTCTCAGTCGGTTTCCTAGGGCCGGTTTGAAGTGCCTGCCGTTTTCACTGTAAAACCGAGTTGGAGCTTGTACCTCCCCATATATTTGTATGGAGTGGAGTTGGCAACTGGAAAGAATCTTTGTGTTCCCTTCAAGCTAGGTGAACGGCGGCTTTCACACACACTTAACTCTCAGGACTGAGCATGTGGAGAGACGTTCGTTCATCCAGCACAAAGGGAACCGGTTGCAGGAGAAACCCTTACTCGGGTTTCTCAGTCTGTTTCCTAGTGCCGGTTTGAAGTGCCTGCCGTTTTCACTGTAAAACCGAGTTGGAGCTTGTACCTCCCCATATATATGTATGGAGTGGGGTTGGCAACTGGAAAGAATCTTTGTGTTCCCTTCAAGCTAGTTGAAGGGCGGCTTTCACACACACTTATCTCTCAGAACTGAGCATGTGGAGAGACGTTCGTTCATCCAGCACAAAGGGAACGGGTTGCTGGGGAAACCCTTACTCGGGTTTCTCAATCTTTTTCCTAGTGCCGGTTTGAAGTGCCTGCCGTTTTCACTGTAAAACCGAGTTGGAGCTTGTACCTCCCCATATATATGTATGGAGTGGAGTTGGCAACTGAAAAGAAACTTTGTGTTCCCTTCAAGCTAGGTGAAGGACGGCTTTCACACACACTTATCTCTCAGAACTGAGCATGTGGAGAGACGTTCATTCATCCAGCACAAAGGGAACGGGTTGCAGGAGAAACCATTACTCTGGTTTCTCAATCTGTTTCCTAGTGCCGGTTTGAAGTGCCTGCCGTTTTCACTGTAAAACCGAGTTGGAGCTTGTACCTCCCCATATATATGTATGGAGTGGAGTTGGCAACTGAAAAGAAACATTGTGTTCCCTTCAAGCTTGGTTAAGGACGGCTTTCACACACACTTATCTCTCAGAACTGAGCATGTGGAGAGACGTTCGTTCATCCAGCACAAAGGGAACGGTTTGCAGGAGAAACCCTTACTCGTGTTTCGCAGTCTGTTTCCTAGTGCCGGTTTGAAGTGCCTGCCGTTTTCACTGTAAAACCGAGTTTGTGCTTGTACCTCCCCATATATATGTATAGAGTGGAGTTGGCAACTGAAAAGAAACTTTGTGTTCCCTTCAAGCTAGGTGAAGGACGGCTTTCACACACACTTATCTCTCAGAACTGAGCATGTGGAGAGACGTTCGTTCATCCAGCACAAACGGAATGGGTTGCAGGAGAAACCCTTACTCTGGTTTCTCAGTCGGTTTCCTAGGGCCGGTTTTAAGTGCCTGCCGTTTTCACTGTAAATCCGAGTTGGAGATTGTTCTCCCCATATATATGTATGGAGTGGAGTTGGCAACTGGAAAGAATCTTTGTGTTCCCTTCAAGCTAGGTGAAGGGCGGCTTTCACACACACTTATCTCTCAGGACTGAGCACGTGGAGAGACGTTCGTTCATCCAGCACAAAGGGTACGGGTTGCAGGAGAAACCCTTACTCGGGTTTCTCAGTCTGTTTCCTAGTGCCGGTTTGAAGTGCCTGCCGTTTTCACTGTAAAACCGAGTTGGAGCTTGTACCTCCCCATATATATGTATGGAGTCGAGTTGGCAACTGAAAAGAAACTTTGTGTTCCCTTCAAGCTAGGTGAAGGACGGCTTTCACACACAATTATCTCTCAGAACTGAGCATGTGGAAAGACGTTCGTTCATCCAGCACAAAGGGAACGGGTTGCAGGAGAAACCCTTACTCTGGTTTCTCAGTCTGTTTCCTAGTGCCGGTTTGAAGTGCCTGCCGTTTTCACTGTAAAACCGAGTTGGAGCTTGTACCTCCCCATATATATGTATGGAGTGGAGTTGGCAACTGAAAAGAAACTTTGTTCCCTTCAAGCTAGGTGAAGGACAGCTTTCACACACACTTATCTCTCAGAACTGAGCATGTGGAAAGACGTTCATTCATCCAGCACAAAGGGAACGGGTTGCAGGAGAAACCCTTACTCTGGTTTCTCAATCTGTTTCCTAGTGCCGGTTTGAAGTGCCTGCCGTTTTCACTGTAAAACCGAGTTGGAGCTTGTACCTCCCCATATATATGTATGGAGAGGTGTTGGCAACTGAAAAGAAACTTTGTGTTCCCTTCAAGCTAGGTGAAGGACGGCTTTCACACACACTTATCTCTCAGAACTGAGCATGTGGAGAGACGTTCGTTCATCCAGCACAAAGGGAACGGGTTGCAGGAGAAACCCTTACTCTGGTTTCTCAGTCTGTTTCCTAGTGCCGGTTTGAAGTGCCTGCCGTTTTCACTGTAAAACCGAGTTGGAGCTTGTACCTCCCCATATATATGTATGGAGTTGGGTTGGCAACTGGAAAGAATCTTTGTGTTCCCTTCAAGCTAGTTGAAGGGCGGCTTTCACACACACTTATCTCTCAGAACAGAGCATGTGGAGAGACGTTCGTTCATCCAGCACAAAGGGAACGGGTTGCAGGGGAAACCCTTACTCGGGTTTCTCAGTCTTTTTCCTAGTGCCGGTTTGAAGTGCCTGCCGTTTTCACTGTAAAACCGAGTTGGAGCTTGTACCTCCCCATATATATGTATGGAGTGGAGTTCGCAACTGAAAAGAAACTTTGTGTTCCCTTCAAGCTAGGTGAAGGACGGCTTTCACACACACTTATCTCTCAGAACTGAGCATGTGGAGAGACGTTCGTTCATCCAGCACAAAGGGAACGGGTTGCAGGGGAAACCCTTACTCGGGTTTCTCAGTCTTTTTCCTAGTGCCGGTTTGAAGTGCCTGCCGTTTTCACTGTAAAACCGAGTTGGAGCTTGTACCTCCCCATATATATGTATGGAGAGGTGTTGGCAACTGAAAAGAAACTTTGTGTTCCCTTCAAGCTAGGTGAAGGACGGCTTTCACACACACTTATCCCTCAGAACTGAGCATGTGGAGAGACGTTCGTTCTTCCATCACAAAGGGAACGGGTTGCAGGAGAAACACTTACTCTGGTTTCTCAGTCTGTTTCCTAGTGCCGGTTTGAAGTGTCTGCCGTTTTCACTGTAAAACCGAGTTGGAGCTTGTACCTCCCCATATATATGTATGGAGTGGATTTGGCAACTGAAAAGAAACATTGTGTTCCCTTCAAGCTTGGTTAAGGACGGCTTTCACACACACTTATCTCTCAGAACTGAGCATGTGGAGAGACGTTCGTTCATCCAGCACAAAGGGAACGGTTTGCAGGAGAAACCCTTACTCGTGTTTCGCAGTCTGTTTCCTAGTGCCGGTTTGAAGTGCCTGCCGTTTTCACTGTAAAACCGAATTGGAGCTTGTACCTCCCCATATATATGTATGGAGTGGAGTTGGCAACTGAAAAGAAACATTGTGTTCCCTTCAAGCTTGGTTAAGGACGGCTTTCACACACACTTATCTCTCAGAACTGAGCATGTGGAGAGACGTTCGTTCATCCAGCACAAAGGGAACGGTTTGCAGGAGAAACCCTTACTCGTGTTTCGCAGTCTGTTTCCTAGTGCCGGTTTGAAGTGCCTGCCGTTTTCACTGTAAAACCGAATTGGAGCTTGTACCTCCCCATATATATGTATGGAGTGGAGTTGGCAACTGAAAATAAACTTTGTGTTCCCTTCAAGCTTGTTTAAGGACGGCTTCAAACACACTTATCTCTCAGAACTGAGCATGTGGAGAGACGTTCGTTCATCCAGCACAAAGGGAACGGGTTGCAGGAGAAACCCTTACTCTGGTTTCTCAGTCTGTTTCCTAGTGCCGGTTTGAAGTGCCTGCCGTTTTCACTGTAAAAACGAGTTGGAGCTTGTACCTCCCCATATATATGTATGGAGTGGAGTTGGCAACTGAAAAGAAACTTTGTGTTCCCTTCAAGCTTGGTTATGGACGGCTTTCACACACACTTATCTCTCAGAACTGAGCATGTGGAGAGACGTTCGTTCATCCAGCACAAAGGGAACCGGTTGCAGGAGAAACCCTTACTCGGGTTTCTCAGTCTGTTTCCTAGTGCCGGTTTGAAGTGCCTGCCGTTTTCACTGTAAAACCGAGTTGGAGCTTGTACCTCCCCATATATATGTATGGAGTGGGGTTGGCAACTGGAAAGAATCTTTGTGTTCCCTTCAAGCTAGTTGAAGGGCGGCTTTCACACACACTTATCTCTCAGAACTGAGCATGTGGAGAGACGTTCGTTCATCCAGCACAAAGGGAACGGGTTGCTGGGGAAACCCTTACTCGGGTTTCTCAGTCTTTTTCCTAGTGCCGGTTTGAAGTGCCTGCCGTTTTCACTGTAAAACCGAGTTGGAGCTTGTACCTCCCCATATATATGTATGGAGTGGAGTTGGCAACTGAAAAGAAACTTTGTGTTCCCTTCAAGCTAGGTGAAGGACGGCTTTCACACACACTTATCTCTCAGAACTGAGCATGTGGAGAGACGTTCGTTTATCCAGCACAAAGGGAACGGGTTGCAGGAGAAACCCTTACTCGGGTTTCTCAATCTGTTTCCTAGTGCCGGTTTGAAGTGCCTGCCGTTTTCATTGTAAAACTGAGTTGGAGCTTGTACCTCCCCATATATATGTATGGAGTGGAGTTGGCATCTGAAAAGAAACTTTGTGTTCCCTTCAAGCTAGGTGAAGGCGGCTTTCACACACACTTATCTCTCAGAACTGAGCATGTGGAGAGACGTTCGTTCATCCTGCACAAAGGGAACGGGTTGCAGGAGAAACCCTTACTCGGGTTTCTCAGTCTCTTTCCTAGAGCCGGTTTGAAGTGCCTGCCGTTTTCACTGTAAAACCGAGTTGGAGCTTGTACCTCCCCATATATATGTATGGAGTGGAGTTGGCAACTGAAAAGAAACTTTGTGTTCCCTTCAAGCTAGGTGAAGGACGGCTTTCACACACACTTATCTCTCAGAACTGAGCATGTGGAGAGACGTTCGTTCATCCAGCACAAAGGGAACGGGTTGCAGGAGAAACCATTTCTCGGGTTTCTCAGTCTGTTTCCTAGTGCCGGTTTGAAGTGCCTGCCGTTTTCACTGTAAAACCGAGTTGGAGCTTGTAACTCCCCATATATATGTATAGAGTGGAGTTGGCAACTGAAAAGAAACTTTGTGTTCCCTTCAAGCTAGGTGAATGACGGCTTTCACACACACTTATCTCTCAGAACTCAGCATGTGCAGAGACGTTCGTTCATCCAGCACATATGGAACGGGTTGCAGGAGAAACCCTTACACTGGTTTCTCAGTCTGTTTCTTAGTGCCGGTTTGAAGTGCCTGCCGTTTTCACTGTAAAACCGAGTTGGAGCTTGTACATCACCATATATATGTATGGAGTGGGGTTGGCAACTGGAAAGAATCTTTGTGTTCCCTTCACGTTTGGTGAAGGACGGCTTTCACACACACTTATCTCTCAGAACTGAGCATGTGGAGAGACGTTCGTTCATCCAGCACAAAGGGAACGGGTTACAAGAGAAACCGTTACTCTGGTTTCTCAGTCTGTTTCCTAGTGCCGGTTTGAAGTGCCTGCCGTTTTCACTGTAAAAGCGAGTTGGAGCTTGTACCTCCCCATATATAAGTATGGAGAGGAGTTTGAAATTGAAAAGAAACTTTGAGTTCCCTTCAAGCTAGGTGAAGGACCGCTTTCACACACACTTATCTCTCAGAACTGAGCATGTGGAGAGACGTTCGTTCATCCAGCACAAAGGGAACGGGTTGCAAGAGAAACCCTTACTCTGGTTTCTCAGTCTGTTTCCTAGTGCCGGTTTGAAGTGCCTGCCGTTTTCACTGTAAAACCGAGTTGGAGCTTGTACCTACCCATATATATGTATGGAGTGGAGTTGGCAACTGAAAAGAAACTTTGTGTTCCCTTCAATCTAGGTGAAGGACGGCTTTCACACACACTTATTTCTCAGAACTGAGCATGTGGAGAGACGTTCTTTCATCCAGCACAAAGGGAACGGGTTGCAGGAGAAACCCTTACTCGGGTTACTCAGTCTGTTTCCTAGTGCCGGTTTGAAGTGCCTGCCGTTTTCACTGTAAAATCGAGTTGGAGCTTGTAACTCCCCATATATATGTATGGAGTGGAGTTTGCAACTGAAAAGAAACTTTGTGTTCCCTTCAAGCTTGGTTAAGGACGGATTTGGACACAATTATCTCTCAGAACTGAGCATGTGGAGAGACGTTCTTTCATCCAGCACAAAGGGAACGGGTTGCAGGAGAAACCCTTACTCGGGTTTCTCAATCTGTTTCCTAGTGCCGGTTTGAAGTGCCTGCCGTTTACACTGTAAAACCGAATTGGAGCTTGTTCTCCCCATATATATTTATGGAGTGGAGTTGGCAACTGGAAAGAATCTTTGTGTTCCCTTCAAGCTAGGTGAAGGGCGGCTTTCACACACACTTAACTCTCAGGACTGAGCATGTGGAGAGACGTTCGTTCATCCAGCACAAAGGGAACGGGTTGCAGGAGAAACCCTTCCTCTGGTTTCTCAGTCTGTTTCCTAGTGCCGGTTTTAAGTGCCTGCCGTTTTCACTGTAAAACCGAGTTGGAGCTTGTACATCCCCATATATATGTATGGAGTGGAGTTGGCAACTGAAAAGAAACTTTGTGTTCCCTTCAAGCTAGGTGAAGGACGGCTTTCACACACAATTATCTCTCAGAAGTGAGCATGTGGAAAGACGTTCGTTCATCCAGCACAAAGGGAACGGGTTGCAGGAGAAACAATTACTCTGGTTTCTCAGTCTGTTTCCTAGTGCCGGTTTGAAGTGCCTGCCGTTTTCACTGTAAAACCGAGTTGGAGCTTGTACCTCCCCATATATATGTATGGAGTGGAGTTGGCAACTGAAAAGAAACTTTGTGTTCCCTTCAAGCTAGGTGAAAGACGGCTTTCACACACACTTATCTCTCAGAAGTGAGCATGTGGAGAGACGTTCGTTCATCCAGCACAAAGGGAACGGGTTGCAGGTGAAACCCTTACTCGGGTTTCTCAGTCTGTTTCCTAGTGCCGGTTTGAAGTGCCTGCCGTGTTCACTGTAAAACCGAGTTGGAGCTTGTACCTCCCCATATATATGTATAGAGTGGAGTTGGCAACTGGAAAGAATCTTTGTGTTCCCTTCAAGCTAGGTGAATGACGGCTTTCACACACACTTATCTCTCAGAACTTAGCATGTGCAGAGACGTTCGTTCATCCAGCACATAGGGAACGGGTTGCAGGAGAAACCCTTACACTGGTTTCTCAGTCTGTTTCTTAGTGCCGGTTTGAAGTGCCGGCCGTTTTCACTGTAAAACCGAGTTGGAGCTTGTACATCCCCATATATATGTATGGAGTGGGGTTGGCAACTGGAAAGAATCTTTGTGTTCCCTTCACGCTTGGTGAAGGACGGCTTTCACACACACTTATCTCTCAGAACTGAGCATGTGGAGAGACGTTCGTTCATCCAGCACAAAGGGAACGGGTTACAGGAGAAACCGTTACTCTGGTTTCTCAGTCTGTTTCCTAGTGCCGGTTTGAAGTGCCTGCCGTTTTCACTGTAAAAGCGAGTTGGAGCTTGTACCTCCCCATATATAAGTATGGAGAGGAGTTTGAAATTGAAAAGAAACTTTGAGTTCCCTTCAAGCTAGGTGAAGGACGGCTTTCACACACACTTATCTCTCAGAACTGAGCATGTGGAGAGACGTTCGTTCATCCAGCACAAAGGGAACGGGTTGCAAGAGAAACCCTTACTCTGGTTTCTCAGTCTGTTTCCTAGTGCCGGTTTGAAGTGCCTGCCGTTTTCACTGTAAAACCGAGTTGGAGCTTGTACCTCCCCATATATATGTATGGAGTTGGGTTGGCAACTGAAAAGAAACTTTGTGTTCCCTTCAATCTAGGTGAAGGACGGCTTTCACACACACTTATTTCTCAGAACTGAGCATGTGGAGAGACGTTCTTTCATCCAGCACAAAGGGAACGGGTTGCAGGAGAAACCCTTACTCGGGTTACTCAGTCTGTTTCCTAGTGCCGGTTTGAAGTGCCTGCCGTTTTCACTGTAAAACCGAGTTGGAGCTTGTAACTCCCCATATATATGTATGGAGTGGAGTTGGCAACTGAAAAGAAACTTTGTGTTCCCTTCAAGCTTGGTTAAGGACGGATTTGGACACAATTATCTCTCAGAACTGAGCATGTGGAGAGACGTTCTTTCATCCAGCACAAAGGGAACGGGTTGCAGGAGAAACCCTTACTCGGGTTTCTCAATCTGTTTCCTAGTGCCGGTTTGAAGTGCCTGCCGTTTTCACTGTAAAACCGAGTTGGAGCTTGTTCTCCCCATATATATGTATGGAGTGGAGTTGGCAACTGGAAAGAATCTTTGTGTTCCCTTCAAGCTAGGTGAAGGGCGGCTTTCACACACACTTAACTCTCAGGACTGAGCATGTGGAGAGACGTTCGTTCATCCAGCACAAAGGAACGCGTTGCAGGAGAAACCCTTACTCGGGTTTCTCAGTCTGTTTCCTAGTGCCGGTTTTAAGTGCCTGCCGTTTTCACTGTAAAACCGAGTTGGAGCTTGTACCTCCCCATATATATGTATGGAGTGGAGTTGGCAACTGAAAAGAAACTTTGTGTTCCCTTCAAGCTAGGTGAAAGACGGCTTTCACACACACTTATCTCTCAGAACTGAGCATGTGGAGAGACGTTCGTTCATCCAGCACAAAGGGAACGGTTTGCAGGAGAAACCCTTCCTCTGGTTTCTCAGTCTGTTTCCTAGTGCCGGTTTTAAGTGCCTGCCGTTTTCACTGTAAAACCGTGTTGGAGCTTGTACCTCCCCATATATATGTATGGAGTGGAGTTGGCAACTGAAAAGAAACTTTTGTTCCCTTCAAGCTAGGTGAAGGACGACATTCACACACACTTATCTCTCAGAACTGAGCATGTGGAGAGACGTTCGTTCATCCAGCACAAAGGGAACGGGTTGCAGGAGAAACACTTTCTCTGGTTTCTAAGTCTGTTTCATAGTGCCGGTTTTAAGTGCCTGCCGTTTTCACTGTAAAACCGAGTTGGAGCTTGTACCTCCCCATATATATGTATGGAGAGGTGTTGGCAACTGAAAAGAAACTTTGTGTTCCCTTCAAGCTAGGTGAAGGACGGCTTTCACACACACTTATCTCTCAGAACTGAGCATGTGGAGAGACGTTCGTTCTTCCATCACAAAGGGAACGGGTTGCAGGAGAAACACTTACTCTGGTTTCTCAGTCTGTTTCCTAGTGCCGGTTTGAAGTGCCTGCCGTTTTCACTGTAAAACCGAGTTGGAGCTTGTACCTCCCCATATATATGTATGGAGTGGAGTTGGCAACTGAAAAGAAACATTGTGTTCCCTTCAAGCTTGGTTAAGGACGGCTTTCACACACACTTATCTCTCAGAACTGAGCATGTGGAGAGACGTTCGTTCATCCAGCACAAAGGGAACGGTTTGCAGGAGAAACCCTTACTCGTGTTTCGCAGTCTGTTTCCTAGTGCCGGTTTGAAGTGCCTGCCGTTTTCACTGTAAAACCGAGTTTGTGCTTGTACCTCCCCATATATATGTATAGAGTGGAGTTGGCAACTGAAAAGAAACTTTGTGTTCCCTTCAAGCTAGGTGAAGGACGGCTTTCACACACACTTATCTCTCAGAACTGAGCATGTGGAGAGACGTTCGTTCATCCAGCACAAACGGAATGGGTTGCAGGAGAAACCCTTACTCTGGTTTCTCAGTCGGTTTCCTAGGGCCGGTTTGAAGTGCCTGCCGTTTTCACTGTAAAACCGAGTTGGAGCTTGTACCTCCCCATATATTTGTATGGAGTGGAGTTGGCAACTGGAAAGAATCTTTGTGTTCCCTTCAAGCTAGGTGAACGGCGGCTTTCACACACACTTAACTCTCAGGACTGAGCATGTGGAGAGACGTTCGTTCATCCAGCACAAAGGGAACGGGTTGCAGGAGAAACCCTTACTCGGGTTTCTCAGTCTGTTTCCTAGTGCCGGTTTTAAGTGCCTGCCGTTTTCACTGTAAAACCGAGTTGGAGCTTGTACCTCCCCATATATATGTATGGAGTGGAGTTGGCAACTGAAAAGAAACTTTGTGTTCCCTTCAAGCTAGGTGAAGGACGGCTTTCACACACAATTATCTCTCAGAAGTGAGCATGTGGAAAGACGTTCGTTCATCCAGCACAAAGGGAACGGGTTGCAGGAGAAACAATTACTCAGGTTTCTCAGTCTGTTTCCTAGTGCCGGTTTGAAGTGCCTGCCGTTTTCACTGTAAAACCGAGTTGGAGCTTGTACCTCCCCATATATATGTATGGAGTGGAGTTGGCAACTGAAAAGAAACTTTGTGTTCCCTTCAAGCTAGGTGAAAGACGGCTTTCACACACACTTATCTCTCAGAAGTGAGCATGTGGAGAGACGTTCGTTCATCCAGCACAAAGGGAACGGGTTGCAGGTGAAACCCTTACTCGGGTTTCTCAGTCAGTTTCCTAGTGCCGGTTTGAAGTGCCTGCCGTGTTCACTGTAAAACCGAGTTGGAGCTTGTACCTCCCCATATATATGTATGAAGTGGAGTTGGCAACTGAAAAGAAACTTTTGTTCCCTTCAAGCTAGGTGAAGGACGGCTTTCACACACACTTATCTCTCAGAACTGAGCATGTGGAGAGACGTTCGTTTATCCAGCAGAAAGGGAACGGGTTGCAGGAGAAACCCTTTTTCGGGTTTCTCAGTCTGTTTCCTAGTGCCGGTTTGAAGTGCCTGCCGTTTTCACTGTAAAACCGATTTGGAGCTTGTAACTCCCCATATATATGTATAGAGTGGAGTTGGCAACTGGAAAGAATCTTTGTGTTCCCTTCAAGCTAGGTGAATGACGGCTTTCACACACACTTATCTCTCAGAACTCAGCATGTGCAGAGACGTTCGTTCATCCAGCACATAGGGAACGGGTTGCAGGAGAAACCCTTACACTGGTTTCTCAGTCTGTTTCTTAGTGCCGGTTTGAAGTGCCTGCCGTTTTCACTGTAAAACCGAGTTGGAGCTTGTACATCCCCATATATATGTATGGAGTGGGGTTGGCAACTGGAAAGAATCTTTGTGTTCCCTTCACGCTTGGTTAAGGACGGCTTTCACACACACTTATCTCTCAGAACTGAGCATGTGGAGAGACGTTCGTTCATCCAGCACAAAGGGAACGGGTTACAGGAGAAACCGTTACTCTGGTTTCTCAGTCTGTTTCCTAGTGCCGGTTTGAAGTGCCTGCCGTTTTCACTGTAAAAGCGAGTTGGAGCTTGTACCTCCCCATATATAAGTATGGAGAGGAGTTTGAAATTGAAAAGAAACTTTGAGTTCCCTTCAAGCTAGGTGAAGGACGGCTTTCACACACACTTATCTCTCAGAACTGAGCATGTGGAGAGACGTTCGTTCATCCAGCACAAAGGGAACGGGTTGCAAGAGAAACCCTTACTCTGGTTTCTCAGTCTGTTTCCTAGTGCCGGTTTGAAGTGCCTGCCGTTTTCACTGTAAAACCGAGTTGGAGCTTGTACCTCCCCATATATATGTATGGAGTTGGTTTGGCAACTGAAAAGAAACTTTGTGTTCCCTTCAATCAAGGTGAAGGACGGCTTTCACACACACTTATTTCTCAGAACTGAGCATGTGGAGAGACGTTCTTTCATCCAGCACAAAGGGAACGGGTTGCAGGAGAAACCCTTACTCGGGTTTCTCAATCTGTTTCCTAGTGCCGGTTTGAAGTGCCTGCCGTTTTCACTGTAAAACCGAGTTGGAGCTTGTTCTCCCCATATATATGTATGGAGTGGAGTTGGCAACTGGAAAGAATCTTTGTGTTCCCTTCAAGCTAGGTGAAGGGCGGCTTTCACACACAATTTCCTCTCAGGACTGAGCATGTGGAGAGACGTTCGTTCATCCAGCACAAAGGAAACGGGTTGCAGGAGAAACCCTTACTCGGGTTTCTCAGTCTGTTTCCTAGTGCCGGTTTTAAGTGCCTGCCTTTTTCACTGTAAAACCGAGTTGGAGCTTGTACCTCCCCATATATATGTATGGAGTGGAGTTGGCAACTGAAAAGAAACTTTGTGTTCCCTTCAAGCTAGGTGAAGGACGGCTTTCACACACAATTATCTCTCAGAAGTGAGCATGTGGAAAGACGTTCTTTCATCCAGCACAAAGGGAACGGGTTGCAGGAGAAACAATTACTCTGGTTTCTCAGTCTGTTTCCTAGTGCCGGTTTGAAGTGCCTGCCGTTTTCACTGTAAAACCGAGTTGGAGCTTGTACCTCCCCATATATATGTATGGAGTGGAGTTGGCAACTGAAAAGAAACTTTGTGTTCCCTTCAAGCTAGGTGAAAGACGGCTTTCACACACACTTATCTCTCAGAACTGAGCATGTGGAGAGACGTTCGTTCATCCAGCACAAAGGGAACGGGTTGCAGGAGAAACCCTTCCTCTGGTTTCTCAGTCTGTTTCCTAGTGCCGGATTTAAGTGCCTGCCGTTTTCACTGTAAAACCGAGTTGGAGATTGTTCTCCCCATATATATGTATGGAGTGGAGTTGGCAACTGGAAGGATCTCTGTGTTCCCTTCAAGCTAGGTGAAGGGCGGCTTTCACACACACTTATCTCTCAGGACTGAGCACGTGGAGAGACGTTCGTTCATCCAGCACAAAGGGAACGGGTTGCAGGAGAAACCCTTACGCGGGTTTCTCAGTCTGTTTCCTAGTGCCGGTTTGAAGTGCCTGCCGTTTTCACTGTAAAACCGAGTTGGAGCTTGTACCTCCCCATATATATGTATGGAGTCGAGTTGGCAACTGAAAAGAAACTTTGTGTTCCCTTCAAACTAGGTGAAGGACGGCTTTCACACACACTTATCTCTCAGAACTGAGCATGTGGAGAGACGTTCGTTCATCCAGTACAAAGGGAACGGGTTGCAGGAGAAACCATTACTCGGGTTTCTCATTCTGTTTCCAAGTGCCGGTTTGATGTGCCTGCCGTTTTCACTGTAAAACCGAGTTGGAGCTTGTAACTCCCCATATATATGTATGGAGTGGGGTTGGCAACTGGAAAGAATCTTTGTGTTCCCTTCAAGCTAGTTGAAGGGCGGCTTTCACACACACTTATCTCTCAGAACTGAGCATGTGGAGAGACTTTCGTTCATCCAGCACAAAGGGAACGGGTTGCTGGGGAAACCCTTACTCGGGTTTCTCAGTCTTTTTCCTAGTGCCGGTTTGAAGTGCCTGCCGTTTTCACTGTAAAACCGAGTTGGAGCTTGTACCTCCCCTTATATATGTATGGAGTGGAGTTGGCAACTGAAAAGAAACTTTGTGTTCCCTTCAAGCTAGGTGAAGGACGGCTTTCACACACAATTATCTCTCAGAACTGAGTATGTGGAGAGACGTTCATTCATCCAGCACAAAGGGAACGGGTTGCAGGAGAAACCCTTACTCGGGTTTCTCAATCTGTTTCCTAGTGCCGGTTTGAAGTGCCTGCCGTTTTCATTGTAAAACTGAGTTGGAGCTTGTACCTCCCCATATATATGTATGGAGTGGAGTTGGTAACTGAAAAGAAACTTTGTGTTCCCTTCAATCTAGGTGAAGGCGGCTTTCACACACACTTATCTCTCAGAACTGAGCATGTGGTGAGACGTTCGTTCATCCAGCACAAAGGGAACGGGTTGCAGGAGAAACCCTTACTCGGGTTTCTCAGTCTCTTTCCTAGAGCCGGTTTGAAGTGCCTGCCGTTTTCACTGTAAAACCGAGTTGGAGCTTGTACCTCCCCATATATATGTATGGAGTGGAGTTGGCCACTGAAAAGAAACTTTGTGTTCCCTTCAAGCTAGGTGAAGGACGGCTTTCACACACACTTATCTCTCAGAACTGAGCATGTGGAGAGACGTTCGTTCATCCAGCACAAAGGGAACGGGTTGCAGGAGAAACCCTTTCTCGGGTTTCTCAGTCTGTTTCCTAGTGCCGGTTTGAAGTGCCTGCCGTTTTCACTGTAAAACCGAGTTGGAGCTTGTAACTCCCCATATATATGTATAGAGTGGAGTTGGCAACTGAAAAGAAACTTTGTGTTCCCTTCAAGATAGGTGAATGACGGCTTTCACACACACTTATCTCTCAGAACTGAGCATGTGCAGAGACGTTCGTTCATCCAGCACATAGGGAACGGGTTGCAGGAGAAACCCTTACTCTGGTTTCTCAGTCTGTTTCTTAGTGCCGGTTTGAAGTGCCTGCCGTTTTCACTGTAAAACCGAGTTGGAGCTTGTACATCCCCATATATATGTATGGAGTGGGGTTGGCAACTGGAAAGAATCTTTGTGTTCCCTTCAAGCTTGGTGAAGGACGGCTTTCACACACACTTATCTCTCAGAACTGAGCATGTGGAGAGACGTTCGTTCATCCAGCACAAAGGGAACGGGTTACAGGAGAAACCGTTACTCTGGTTTCTCAGTCTGTTTCCTAGTGCCGGTTTGAAGTGCCTGCCGTTTTCACTGTAAAAGCTAGTTGGAGCTTGTACCTCCCCATATATAAGTATGGAGAGGAGTTTGAAACTGAAAAGAAACTTTGTGTTCCCTTCAAGCTAGGTGAAGGACGGCTTTCACACACACTTATCTCTCAGAACTGAGCATGTGGAGAGACGTTCGTTCATCCAGCACAAAGGGAACGGGTTGCAAGAGAAACCCTTACTCTGGTTTCTCAGTCTGTTTCCTAGTGCCGGTTTGAAGTGCCTGCCGTTTTCACTGTAAAACCGAGTTGGAGCTTGTACCTCCCCATATATATGTATGGAGTGGGGTTGGAAACTGAAAAGAAACTTTGTGTTCCCTTCAATCTAGGTGAAGGACGGCTTTCACACACACTTATTTCTCAGAACTGAGCATGTGGAGAGACGTTCTTTCATCCAGCACAAAGGGAACGGGTTGCAGGAGAAACCCTTACTCGGGTTTCTCAATCTGTTTCCTAGTGCCGGTTTGAAGTGCCTGCCGTTTTCACTGTAAAACCGAGTTGGAGCTTGTTCTCCCCATATATATGTATGGAGTGGAGTTGGCAACTGGAAAGTATCTTTGTGTTCCCTTCAAGCTAGGTGAAGGGCGGCTTTCACACACACTTAACTCTCAGGACTGAGCATGTGGAGAGACGTTCGTTCATCCAGCACAAAGGGAACGGGTTGCAGGAGAAACCCTTACTCGGGTTTCTCAGTCTGTTTCCTAGTGCCGGTTTTAAGTGCCTGCCGTTTTCACTGTAAAACCGAGTTGGAGCTTGTACCTCCCCATATATATGTATGGAGTGGAGTTGGCAACTGAAAAGAAACTTTGTGTTCCCTTCAAGCTAGGTGAAGGACGGCTTTCACACACAATTATCTCTCAGATGTGAGCATGTGGAAAGACGTTCGTTCATCCAGCACAAAGGGAACGGGTTGCAGGAGAAACAATTACTCTGGTTTCTCAGTCTGTTTCCTAGTGCCGGTTTGAAGTGCCTGCCGTTTTCTCTGTAAAACCGAGTTGGAGCTTGTACCTCCCCATATATATGTATGGAGTGGAGTTGGCAACTGAAAAGAAACTTTGTGTTCCCTTCAAGCTAGGTGAAAGACGGCTTTCACACACACTTATCTCTCAGAACTGAGCATGTGGAGAGACGTTCGTTCATCCAGCACAAAGGGAACGGTTTGCAGGAGAAACCCTTCCTCTGGTTTCTCAGTCTGTTTCCTAGTGCCGGTTTTAAGTGCCTGCCGTTTTCACTGTAAAACCGAGTTGGAGCTTGTACCTCCCCATATATATGTATGGAGTGGAGTTAGCAACTGAAAAGAAACATTTGTTCCCTTCAAGCTAGGTGAAGGACGACTTTCACACACACTTATCTCTCAGAACTGAGCATGTGGAGAGACGTTCGTTCATCCAGCACAAAGGGAACGGGTTGCAGGAGAAACCCTTACTCTGGTTTCTAAGTCTGTTTCATAGTGCCGGTTTGAAGTGCCTGCCGTTATCACTGTAAAACCGAGTTGGAGATTGTTCTCCCCATATATATGTATGGAGTGGAGTTGGCAACTGGAAAGAATCTTTGTGTTCCCTTCAAGCTATGTGAAGTGCGGCTTTCACACACACTTATTTCTCAGGACTGAGCACGTGGAGAGACGTTCGTTCATCCAGCACAAAGGGTACGGGTTGCAGGAGAAACCCTTACTCGGGTTTCTCAGTCTGTTTCCTAGTGCCGGTTTGAAGTGCCTGCCGTTTTCACTGTAAAACCGAGTTGGAGCTTGTACCTCCCCATATATATGTATGGAGTCGAGTTGGCAACTGAAAAGAAACTTTGTGTTCCCTTCAAGCTAGGTGAAGGACGGCTTTCACACACAATTATCTCTCAGAACTGAGCATGTGGAAAGACGTTCGTTCATCCAGCACAAAGGGAACGGGTTGCAGGAGAAACCCTTACTCTGGTTTCTCAGTCTGTTTCCTAGTGCCGGTTTGAAGTGCCTGCCGTTTTCACTGTAAAACCGAGTTGGAGCTTGTACCTCCCCATATATATGTATGGAGAGGTGTTGGCAACTGAAAAGAAACTTTGTGTTCCCTTCAAGCTAGGTGAAGGACGGCTTTCACACACAATTATCTCTCAGAACTGAGCATGTGGAAAGACGTTCGTTCATCCAGCACAAAGGGAACGGGTTGCAGGAGAAACCCTTACTCTGGTTTCTCAGTCTGTTTCCTAGTGCCGGTTTGAAGTGCCTGCCGTTTTCACTGTAAAACCGAGTTGGAGCTTGTACCTCCCCATATATATGTATGGAGTGGGGTTGGCAACTGGAAAGAATCTTTGTGTTCCCTTCAAGCTAGTTGAAGGGCGGCTTTCACACACACTTATCTCTCAGAACTGAGCATGTGGAGAGACGTTCGTTCATCCAGCAGAAAGGGAACGGGTTGCAGGAGAAACCCTTACTCTGGTTTCTCAATCTGTTTCCTAGTGCCGGTTTGAAGTGCCTGCCGTTTTCACTGTAAAACCGAGTTGGAGCTTGTACCTCCCCATATATATGTATGGAGTGGAGTTGGCAACTGAAAAGAAACTTTGTGTTCCCTTCAAGCTTGGTGAAGGACGGTTTCACACACACTTATCTCTCAGAACTGAGCATGTGGAGAGACGTTCGTTCATCCAGCACAAAGGGAACGGGTTGCAGGAGAAACCCTTACTCTGGTTTCTCAGTCTGTTTCCTAGTGCCGGTTTGAAGTGCCTGCCGTTTTCACTGTAAAACCGAGTTGGAGCTTGTACCTCCCCATATATATGTATGGAGTGGAGTTGGCAACTGAAAAGAAACTTTGTGTTCCCTTCAAGCTAGGTGAAGGACGGCTTTCACACACAATTATCTCTCAGAACTGAGCATGTGGAAAGACGTTCGTTCATCCAGCACAAATGGAACGGGTTGCAGGAGAAACCCTTACTCTGGTTTCTCAGGCTGTTTCCTAGTGCCGGTTTGAAGTGCCTGCCGTTTTCACTGTAAAACCGAGTTGGAGCTTGTACCTCCCCATATATATGTATGGAGTGGGGTTGGCAACTGGAAAGAATCTTTGTGTTCCCTTCAAGCTAGTTGAAGGGCGGCTTTCACACACACTTATCTCTCAGAACTGAGCATGTGGAGAGACGTTCGTTCATCCAGCACAAAGGGAACGGGTTGCAGGGGAAACCCTTACTCGGGTTTCTCAGTCTTTTTCCTAGTGCCGGTTTGAAGTGCCTGCCGTTTTCACTGTAAAACCGAGTTGGAGCTTGTACCTCCCCATATATATGTATGGAGTGGAGTTGGCAACTGAAAAGAAACTTTGTGTTCCCTTCAAGCTAGGTGAAGGACGGCTTTCACACACACTTATCTCTCAGAACTGAGCATGTGGAGAGACGTTCGTTCATCCAGCACAAAGGGAACGGGTTGCAGGGGAAACCCTTACTCGGGTTTCTCAGTCTTTTTCCTAGTGCCGGTTTGAAGTGCCTGCCGTTTTCACTGTAAAACCGAGTTGGAGCTTGTACCTCCCCATATATATGTATGGAGAGGTGTTGGCAACTGAAAAGAAACTTTGTGTTCCCTTCAAGCTAGGTGAAGGACGGCTTTCACACACACTTATCTCTCAGAACTGAGCATGTGGTGAGACGTTCGTTCATCCAGCACAAAGGGAACGGGTTGCAGGAGAAACCATTACTCGGGTTTCTCATTCTGTTTCCTAGTGCCGGTATGAAGTGCCTGCCGTTTTCACTGTAAAACCGAGTTGGAGCTTGTACTCCCCATATATATGTATGGAGTGGAGTTGGCAACTGAAAATAAACTTTGTGTTCCCTTCAACCATGGATAAGGACGGCTTTCACACACACTTATCTCTCAGAACTGAGCATGTGGAGAGACGTTCGTTCATCCAGCACAAATGGAACGGGTTACAGGAGAAACCGTTACTCTGGTTTCTCAGTCTGTTTCCTAGTGCCGGTTTGAAGTGCCTGCCGTTTTCACTGTAAAGCCGAGTTGGAGCTTGTACCTCCCCATATATATGTGTGGAGTGGAGTTGGCAACTGAAAAGAAACTTTGTGTTCCCTTCAAGATTGGTGAAGGAAGGCTTTCACACACACTTATCTCTCAGAACTGAGCATGTGGAGAGACGTTCGTTCATCCAACACAAATGGAACGGGTTGCAGGAGAAACCCTTACTCTGGTTTCTCAGTCTGTTTCCTAGTGCCGGTTTGAAGTGCATGCAGTTTTCACTGTAAAAACGAGTTGGAGCTTGTACCTCCCCATATATATGTATGGAGTAGAGTTGGCAACCTAAAAGAAACTTTGTGTTCCCTTCAAGCTATTTGAAGGACGGCTTTCACACACACTTACCTCTCAGAACTGAGCATGTGGAGAGACGTTCGTTCATCCAGCACAAAGGGAACGGGTTGCAGGATAAACCCTTACTCTGTTTTCTCAGTCTGTTTCCTAGTGCCGGTTTGAAGTGCCTGCCGTTTTCACTGTAAAACCGAGTTGGAGCTTGTACCTCCCCATATATATGTATGGAGTGGAGTTGGCAACTGAAAAGAAACTTTGTGTTCCCTTCAAGCTAGGTGAAAGACCGCTTTCACACACACTTATCTCTCAGAACTGAGCATGTGTAGAGACGTTCGTTCATCCAGCACAAAGGGAACGGGTTGCAGGAGAAACATTTTCTCGGGTTTCACAGTCTGTTTCCTAGTGCCGGTTTGAAGTGCCTGCCGTTTTCACTGTAAAACCGAGTTGGAGCTTGTACCTCCCCATATATATGTATGGAGTGGAGTTGGCAACTGAAAAGAAACTTTGTGTTCCCTTCAAGCTAGGTGAAGGGCGGCTTTCACACACACTTATCTCACAGAACTGAGCACGTGGAGAGACGTTCGTTCATCCAGCACAAAGGGAACGTGTTGCAGGAGAAACCCTTACTCGGTTTTCTCAGTCTGTTTCCTAGTGCCGGTTTGAAGTGCCTGCCGTTTTCACTGTAAAACCGAGTTGGAGCTTGTAACTCCCCATATATATGTATGGAGTGGAGTTGGCAACTGAAAAGAAACTTTGTGTTCCCTTCAAGCTAGGTGAAGGACGGCTTTCACACACACTTATCTCTCAGAACTGAGCATGTGGAGAGACGTTCGTTCATCCAGCACAAAGGGAACGGGTTGCAGGAGAAACACTTTCTCGGGTTTCTCATTCTGTTTCCTAGTGCAGTTTTGAAGTGCCTACCGTTTTCACTATAAAACCGAGTTGGAGCTTGTACCTCCCCATATATATGTATGGGGTGGAGTTGGCAACTGAAAAGAAACTTTGTGTTCCCTTCAAGCTAGGTGAAGGGCGGCTTTCACACACACTTATCTCTCAGAACTGAGCATGTGGATAGACGTTCGTTCATCCAGCACAAATGGAACGGGTTGCAGGAGAAACCCTTACTCGGGGTTCTCAGTCTGTTTCCTAGTGCCGGTTTGAAGTGCCTGCCGTTTTCACTGTAAAACCGAGTTGGAGCTTGTACCTCCCCATATATATGTATGGAGTGGAGTTGGCAACTGAAAAGAAACTTTGTGTTTCCATCAAGCTAGGTGAAGGACGGCTTTCACACACACTTATCTCTCAGAACTGAGCATGTGGAGAGACGTTCGTTCATCCAGCACAAAGGGAACGGGTTGCAGGAGAAACCCTTACTCGGTTTTCTCATTCTGTTTCCTAGTGCCGGTTTGAAGTGCCTGCCGTTTTCACTGTAAAACCGAGTTGGAGCTTGTACCTCCCCATATATATGTATGGAGTGGAGTTGGTAACGGAAAAGAAACTTTGTGTTCCCTTCAAGCTAGGTGAAGGACGGCTTTCACACACACTTATCTCTCAGAACTGAGCATGTGGAGAGACGTTCGTTCATCCAGCACAAATGGAACGGGTTGCAGGAGAAACCCTTACTCTGGTTTCTCAGTCTGTTTCCTAGTGCCGGTTTGAAGTGCCTGCCGTTTTCACTGTAAAAACGAGTTGGAGCTTGTACCTCCCCATATATATGTATGGAGTAGAGTTGGCAACAGAAAAGAAAATTTGTGTTCCCTTCAAGCTAGGTGAAGGACGGCTTTCACACACACTTACCTCTCAGAACTGAGCATGTGGAGAGACGTTCGTTCATCCAGCACAAAGGGAACGGGTTGCAGGATAAACCCTTACTCTGGTTTCTCAGTCTGTTTCCTAGTGCCGGTTTGAAGTGCCTGCCGTTTTCACTGTAAAACCGAGTTGGAGCTTGTACCTCCCCATATATATGTATGGAGTGGAGTTGGCAACTGAAAAGAATCTTTGTGTTCCCTTCAAGCTAGGTGAAGGGCGGCTTTCACACACACTTATCTCTCAGAACTGAGCATGTGGAGAGACGTTCGTTCATCCAGCACAAACGGAATGGGTTGCAGGAGAAACCCTTACTCTGGTTTCTCAGTCTGTTTCCTAGTGCCGGTTTGAAGTTCCTGCCTTTTTCACTGTAAAACCGAGTTGGAGCTTGTACCTCCCCATATATTTGTATGGAGTGGAGTTGGCAACTGGAAAGAATCTTTGTGTTCCCTTCAAGCTAGGTGAAGGACGGCTTTCACACACACTTATCTCTCAGAACTGAGCATGTGGAGAGGCGTTCGTTCATCCAGCACAAAGGGAACGGGTTGCAGGAGAAACCCTTACTCTGGTTTCTCAGTCTGTTTCCTAGTGCCGGTTTGAAGTGCCTGCCGTTTTCACTGTAAAACCGAGTTGGAGCTTGTACCTCCCCATATATATGTATGGAGTGGAGTTGGCAACTGAAAAGAAACTTTGTGTTCCCTTCAAGCTAGGTGAAGGACGGCTTTCACACACACTTATCTCTCAGAACTGAGCATGTGGAGAGACTTTCGTTCATCCAGCACAAACGGAACTGGTTGCAGGAGAAACCCTTTCTCGGGTTTCTCAGTCTGTTTCCTAGTGCCGGTTTGAAGTGACTGCCGTTTTCACTGTAAAACCGAGTTGGATCTTGTACTTCCCCATATATATGTATGGAGTGGATTTGGCAACTGAAAAGAAACTTTTGTTCCCTTCAAGCTAGGTGAAGGACGGCTTTCACACACACTTATCTCTCAGAACTGAGCATGTGGAGAGACGTTCGTTCATCCAGCACAAAGGGAACGGGTTGCAGGAGAAACCCTTACTCTGGTTTCTCAGTCTGTTTCCTTGTGCCGGTTTGAAGTGCCTGCCGTTTTCACTGTAAAACCGAGTTGAAGCTTGTAGCTCCCCAAATATATGTATGGAGAGGTGTTGGCAACTGAAAAGAAACTATGTGTTCCCTTCAAGCTAGGTGAAGGACGCCTTTCACACACACTTATCTCTCAGAACTGAGCATGTGGTGAGAACATCGTTCATCCAGCACAAAGGGAACGGGTTGCAGGAGAAACCCTTACTCGGGTTTCGCAGTCTGTTTCCTAGTGCCGGTTTGAAGTGCCTGCTTTTTTCACTGTAAAACCGAGTTGGAGCTTGTACCTCCCCATATATATGTATGGAGTGGAGTTGGCAACTGAAAAGAAACTTTGTTTTCCCTTCAAGCTAGGTGAAAGACGGCTTTCACACACACTTATCTCTCAGAACTGAGCATGTGGAGAGACGTTCGTTCATCCAGCACAAAGGGAACGGGTTGCAGGAGAAACCTTTACTCGGGTTTCTCAATCTGTTTCCTAGTGCCGGTTTGAAGTGCCAGCCGTTTTCACTGTAAAACTGAGTTGGAGTTTGTACCTCCCCATATATATGTATGGAGTGGAGTTGGCAACTGAAAAGAAACTTTGTGTTCCCTTCAAGCTAGGTGAAGGACGGCTTTCACACACACTTATCTCTCAGAACTGAGCATGTGGATAGACGTTCGTTCATCCAGCACAAAGGGAACGGGTTGCAGGAGAAACCCTTACTCGGGTTTCTCAGTCTCTTTCCTAGAGCCGGTTTGAATTGCCTGCCGTTTTCACTGTAAAACCGAGTTGGAGCTTGTACCTCCCCAAATATATGTATGGAGTGGAGTTGGCAAATGAAAAGAAACTTTGTGTTCCCTTCAAGCTAGGTGAAGGACGGCTTTCACACACACTTATCTCTCAGAACTGAGCATGTGGAGAGACGTTCGTTCATCCAGCACAAAGGGAACGGGTTGCAAGAGAAACCCTTACTCGGGTTTCTCAGTCTGTTTCCTAGTGCCGGTTTGTAGTGCCTGCCGTTGTCACTGTGAAACCGAGTTGGAGCTTGTACCTCCCCATATATATGTATGGAGTGGAGTTGGCAACTGAAAAGAAACTTTGTGTTCCCTTCAAGCTTGGTGAAGGACGGCTTTCACACACACTTATCTCTCAGAACTGAGCATGTGGAGAGACTTTCGTTCATCCAGCACAAAGGAAACGGGTTGCAGGAGAAACCCTTTCTCGGGTTTCTCAGTCTGTTTCCTAGTGCCGGTTTGAAGTGCCTGCCGTTTTCACTGTAAAACTGAGTTGGAGCTTGTACATCCCCATATATATGTATGGAGTGGGGTTGGCAACTGGAAAGAATCTTTGTGTTCCCTTCAAGCTTGGTGAAGGACGGCTTTCACACACACTTATCTCTCAGAACTGAGCATGTGGAGAGACGTTCGTTCATCCAGCACAAAGGGAACGGGTTACAGGAGAAACCGTTACTCTGGTTTCTCAGTCTCTTTCCTAGAGCCGGTTTGAAGTGCCTGCCGTTTTCACTGTAAAACCGAGTTGGAGCTTGTACCTCCCCATATATATGTGTGGAGTGGAGTTGGCAACTGAAAAGAAACTTTGTGTTCCCTTCAAGCTTGGTGAAGGACGGCTTTCACACACACTTATCTCTCAGAAATGAGCATGTGGAGAGACGTTCGTTCATCCAGCACAAAGGGAACGGGTTGCAGGAGAAACCCTTACTCGGGTTTCTCAGTCTGTTTCCTAGTGCTGGTATGAAGTGCCTGCCGTTTTCACTGTAAAACCGAGTTGGAGCTTGTACCTCCCCAT
>NW_027329044.1:0-25893 GCF_048564905.1 Vicugna pacos | reverse complement strand
TACTAGAAGCTGTCCTTCAGAAGTCTGCAGTAGTAAAAATTGTATGGTGTCCCTCACTGTATAATTCAAACTGAAAATAATCTTCAATCACCAGAAATGTAGTCCCCCCCAGATTCTGATTTTTTCCCCCCCATACCGATTATGCCCTCATTGTACTGATGAGGAAACTAGCTTAGAGATGTTAAGTGACTCAGCCCAGGGCATGGAGCTCGCGAGCCCAGGGCCAGGACGCAGTCCAAGCGGCGCGGCTCCAGAGGCCTGGAGCCCTGCTCACGACCGCGCGTGGCCTCTTGGCCGGGGTGGTGGGGGTGGGGTGGGGTGGGGGTGGGGGGAAGAGATTCTGACGGGCCGGGGCCAGCGTGCAGGCTGCCCAAGCCGCGGACTCTGCAAGTCGGGTGGAGAGTACCTGACGGCAGACGAGGGTAAAGGGCTGCTCAGAAATCAGATAGGTTCCTAGATCTTCGATGAGTAAGGAGGCTCAGTGCTCATCCTCGATCCCTTTGCTGGTGGCTAAAAGGGAGCAAGGCCCACGAGCGCGCTTCTGGGAGCGGCCTGCCAAAACCTGGAGCAGGGCTGCTCAGGACTGGCTCTGCAGCAGGAGCAGAGGGGGGCAATGTCGCCACCTGGTGGACATCCTTGGTAGTGGCAGTAGGAGGCCTAGCAGCCTGGGTATGGAGGCGGCAGGACGAGGTCCTAGTGGATGATCGTTTTCACATGGCTTAAAAAGCATTGCTTCATAGATTTTATCCACATTGGGGTCTATCCTACGATGGTAAATACGGTCTCCGTTACTCCATCTTAGCTGCATTGATTAATTTTTGTGAGGTTAGTTTTCTCTTCAATGATTTGGAAGCTATATGGTCTTCCAATTAAAATTCCCTCTAAGTTTTAATAAGTCATCTCTAAGTTCATAACTCTATATGTAATTGGACCAGTATTGCTATAACAGTCTCAAAAACGGGATAATCTATTAGATCTTGTTTCTCAATCATGATACATTTAGCATATTTTACCTCTCTGCCGTTCCCCATTGTGTGCGTGTGTGCGCGTGCGCGGGCTACAGTTACTGCTTTTTAGACAGTTGCTTTCAGTTTGTTGCATTCACAATGAAAATATAGGTATAAACATCTTGGATTTAATTGCTCGCTACCGCTATTTAATCCCATGTCTTTCCCATTTTTGAGTTATTTACTTCTTTCCCAATCAAATGGACTCATGATTGGCTACTTTTTTTCCAGCGGTAGACTTGGAACCCATACCAGTCTATACGCAGCTTTACGTTCTCCTCAGCAACACCTCTCAGCCTCAACACCCAACAACACTCTCCGTATCTAGGGCCCCAAGGCTTGTTTTAAAATGCGGCATTGTTTCTCATGTCCCCCCGCCCCCACCCCGCCCCAGAAAGGAAGCAAGAAGCTTCCTGGATTTAAAGTGCTGCCTTTTTAGGACTGGCTAGTCTTGTCTGGTGAATGGATATTAAGAGAGATTTCCTTAAACTTCCTCCTGCTTCGTGCCATAACTCGACTTCATTGAGAAGCAGGTTTTTCCCGTTTCTAAGACGGGCTTCCGCTTTGAACTGCTAAACCATCACGGCACACTTTTTCTCCATACTTATTCCTGGAAAACTGAGCTCTCTGCCGGAGTAAAGACGGTTCCCGTCAGAGAAGTGTGGCTCCCTGTCCCAAGGTCAAAATGGAGAAGAAAGGGAAGATTCCTGTTTCCGAGGGTTCCATTTTGTCAGGTTAGAGATCTAGTCATCCGTGTGGCTGCGGTGGAATCTGCAGTATCTTGCCTCACAGTTTCCTTTTTCTGGCTTAGCAGGGGAGCCGCATTAGCTGAGGTCGCGGCGCTATGGCCCTTGTCAGGATCCCGGTGCTGAGGCAGCCCCTTCCCCCCACCCCCTCTCCTTGTCATTTTGATCGTGCAAACTGGGTGCCAGCTGTGTGAACCCTGCTCCTGGCCGCCACGATTGCCCCCCCCCATCCCCACGCGACGTGTCCCCAGTTCCTCGGCGTCCCTCACTGCAACCAGCTAGCTCCAGGAAGGGTGCGAGCTGGCTTCCGCTGTCGTCCTTCCTCCTTCCTGTCCAGGCGGGCCCTCCTTTTGCGCTAGTCGGCCCGAAACCTTCTCTCCCGCGCTGCATAGGCTGAAGGAATGCCTCAGCGTTTGCAGCCGCTAGAGGGCGCTCTTCTCCTCTCTTTGGGCCCCTTCAGCGCTTCCAGTGGAAATTTCCGAGGTGGGAAGGGCTTGGGGGTTCTCTGTATCTAGGGGCTCCCGATCCAGCCGATTCAACTAACTGTGGGTTGAAAATATTCGGGAAAAAACGGAAAGTTTCGAAAAGCGACAATTGAACTTGCCACACACCGGCAACCGCTTACATAGCATTCACGTTGCCTTGCATGCCGCGCGTCACCTAGAGATGATTTAAAGTACACAGGAGGACACAGCGAAAGAGAATGTGACAATGACTGTATGGGTATGTTTATGCATAAGTGGAAAATTGTGCTCTAGACTGGAATTCGACACAACATTGTAAAAACGACAACAACGTGGAAGAAAACTACGTTTGTATGTAAAAAATAAAGTCCTATGTCATTTTGCATAAGAGGCATCAGCATCCATGGATGTTGGCATCTGTGGGGAGTCCTGGAACCAGTGCCCCATGCTTACCAAGGCATGACTGGAAGCCCAGGCTCCTTATCCCAGCCTGTCATGTCCCCACGTGGTGTGAATCCTGCCTGTCCCACACTCCCCTGGTCACTCTCCTCCAGCCCTGCCAGACTGCCCTCTTCTTCTGGAACAGGCCAAGCTGAATGCACGTCACGTCTGACCTCTAGGAATATCCGTTACTTTGTGAGCATGGCTCTGCTTCAGGAAGACGGGCTGCATTGTCACTAGAGAAGACGGGATGGAGGTTCCTTAAAAACCTACAAATGGACTTACCTGATGATCCAGCCTTCCCACGCCTGGGGATATGTCAAGAGAAGACTCTAACTCAAAAAGTCCCATGCACCTCAATGCTCACAGCAGCCCTATTTGTATTAGCCAGGACGTGGAACTAACCCCAACATCTAACGACTGGTGACTGGATAAAGACGTAGTTGTCTTTTTATGCCGCGGAATACTACACAGCCGTGAAAAAGGATGGAACCATGCCATTGGCGGCAACATGGTTGGACACAGAGACAGTCCTTCTGAGTGAAGTAAGCCAGAAGAGAGAAAAATGCCGCATGACACAACTTCCATGTGAAATCTAAGAAAAAAAGACAGAAATGATCTTAACTGCAAAAGACAAATACAGCCACAGACATAGAGAAACAAACTTATGGTTACCAGGGAGGGACGGCGGTGGGAAGGGGTAAATATGGGAATCGGAAAATTGCCCGTCTTGGGGAGTGGTGGACATGTTAGCTCTCTTGATTGTGGCGATGGCTTTCTGGGTGTAGACATGTATGAAAATTGATCAAATACTACACGTGAGATGTGTCTAATTGACGGAACAGAAATCGTAGCCCTGTAAAGGTGTTTTAAAACAAAGAGATGGGCTGCATTGTGTCCTATGTTTCTATGTGTCTTCAGGGAGGTCTCAGGGGGGCGGTGCTGGCCTTCCTGCCAACACGATGACATGAAGCCCGAACAATCCCCCAATCGATGGGAAGAAGAGACGAGCCATGGTCACATCTGGACCCCAAGCTTACACGTGGTGCATGGGTGCCATTTATCGCCAATCCAGCGAGGTTCCGGCCAGAGCTAGAGGCCGGGGCAGCGAACCGGGAGCGGCACTAAGGAGCATCGTGGCGCAGAGGCTGGACTGGGGGCCCGCAGGCTCCTCCCAGGAGGAGCCTCAGGGTTTGGGAGGTGGCTAACGTGCCTGCTTCGTGTCACCAGCAAGTGATGCCACCCGTGGACAATCAGCTGGAATCCTGAGCCGGGTCAGCCGTGGGTGATGCGGTAAAGGCTGCCTGCTAGCAGAGGGGACGCCAGACGGACGGTGAAGCAAGCAACAGGCTGCTGAGCTTCCGGCCTGTGTTTACCGTGCTTTCCGTGTCTCCCTGCATCTCAGGGTCACCCGGAGGAATTCGTGTGGAGTTTAGAGGCCGACGGCCTCTCGGTTCCTCATCAGCCTGGCAAGCCCCCCAGCCCTCTGCGGCCAGACCTCTGCGAGCGTCTTTCCCTTGTTCTAGCAAAACCCTCCCCACCGTCGCCTGCGGCGGGCTTTTGTTTTTTTAATTGATGGCAGTGAGGATACCTTACAGCCTCCTCCGGCCCTTCCTTAGGGCTTCTGCCCTTAGAGCACGGCAAGGGGCGGCCCCCCAACCCCCACCCCCGACACCCCCGCGCTGTCCTGGGTCCTGAACTACAGAGGGTCCCTCTGGCCCTGACACGCCCTCTGGCCACGCCCTCTACGGGGTGGAGTCAGCAGGGCCAAGGGGACACGCCCATTGGCTCCACCCCGTGCTCTGGAATCCCAGGACCCCGAATGCCCTGCCCCAGCAGCCCCTGACCCACTTGTAGTTTCTGCACCGGCTCTCCCCGGAGTTCAGCATCCCAGGACTCACAGAGAGGCCAACGGGCAGCTGTTGGCATGGAGGTTACGGACAGAGCCCGGATGTGAGGTCTGAGTGTCCCCCTGTGCACATCCAAGGCCCCTTGGGGCATGGGATGGACCCAGCATTGGGAAGAAAAGGGTCAGGCTGGCGGTCAGAGACTGGGAATCGGCTCTCCCCGCACTGTCGCTTTCTTTGCAGGACTCCCCTGAGTCTGGGAATTCTAAAGTTGAGCCTGGACGTGTGGGGCACGTGACAGTGACTTTGCGTGTGTGTGTGCGCGCGCCTGAGGACCTGTGTGGTTGTGTGTATGTTGTGGGGGTGTGTGTGGTCCATGACTCCGTGTGTGTGCGCGTGGGGATGTAGGCGGAGCGGAGTCAGTGTGTGTGCACGTGTGTTTGTGTGTACGTGCATGCATTAGTTTTAAGAATACTAGAAGCTGTCCTTCAGAAGTCTGCAGTAGTAAAAATTGTATGGTGTCCCTCACTGTATAATTCAAACTGAAAATAATCTTCAATCACCAGAAATGTAGTCCCCCCCAGATTCTGATTTTTTCCCCCCCATACCGATTATGCCCTCATTGTACTGATGAGGAAACTAGCTTAGAGATGTTAAGTGACTCAGCCCAGGGCATGGAGCTCGCGAGCCCAGGGCCAGGACGCAGTCCAAGCGGCGCGGCTCCAGAGGCCTGGAGCCCTGCTCACGACCGCGCGTGGCCTCTTGGCCGGGGTGGTGGGGGTGGGGTGGGGTGGGGGTGGGGGGAAGAGATTCTGACGGGCCGGGGCCAGCGTGCAGGCTGCCCAAGCCGCGGACTCTGCAAGTCGGGTGGAGAGTACCTGACGGCAGACGAGGGTAAAGGGCTGCTCAGAAATCAGATAGGTTCCTAGATCTTCGATGAGTAAGGAGGCTCAGTGCTCATCCTCGATCCCTTTGCTGGTGGCTAAAAGGGAGCAAGGCCCACGAGCGCGCTTCTGGGAGCGGCCTGCCAAAACCTGGAGCAGGGCTGCTCAGGACTGGCTCTGCAGCAGGAGCAGAGGGGGGCAATGTCGCCACCTGGTGGACATCCTTGGTAGTGGCAGTAGGAGGCCTAGCAGCCTGGGTATGGAGGCGGCAGGACGAGGTCCTAGTGGATGATCGTTTTCACATGGCTTAAAAAGCATTGCTTCATAGATTTTATCCACATTGGGGTCTATCCTACGATGGTAAATACGGTCTCCGTTACTCCATCTTAGCTGCATTGATTAATTTTTGTGAGGTTAGTTTTCTCTTCAATGATTTGGAAGCTATATGGTCTTCCAATTAAAATTCCCTCTAAGTTTTAATAAGTCATCTCTAAGTTCATAACTCTATATGTAATTGGACCAGTATTGCTATAACAGTCTCAAAAACGGGATAATCTATTAGATCTTGTTTCTCAATCATGATACATTTAGCATATTTTACCTCTCTGCCGTTCCCCATTGTGTGCGTGTGTGCGCGTGCGCGGGCTACAGTTACTGCTTTTTAGACAGTTGCTTTCAGTTTGTTGCATTCACAATGAAAATATAGGTATAAACATCTTGGATTTAATTGCTCGCTACCGCTATTTAATCCCATGTCTTTCCCATTTTTGAGTTATTTACTTCTTTCCCAATCAAATGGACTCATGATTGGCTACTTTTTTTCCAGCGGTAGACTTGGAACCCATACCAGTCTATACGCAGCTTTACGTTCTCCTCAGCAACACCTCTCAGCCTCAACACCCAACAACACTCTCCGTATCTAGGGCCCCAAGGCTTGTTTTAAAATGCGGCATTGTTTCTCATGTCCCCCCGCCCCCACCCCGCCCCAGAAAGGAAGCAAGAAGCTTCCTGGATTTAAAGTGCTGCCTTTTTAGGACTGGCTAGTCTTGTCTGGTGAATGGATATTAAGAGAGATTTCCTTAAACTTCCTCCTGCTTCGTGCCATAACTCGACTTCATTGAGAAGCAGGTTTTTCCCGTTTCTAAGACGGGCTTCCGCTTTGAACTGCTAAACCATCACGGCACACTTTTTCTCCATACTTATTCCTGGAAAACTGAGCTCTCTGCCGGAGTAAAGACGGTTCCCGTCAGAGAAGTGTGGCTCCCTGTCCCAAGGTCAAAATGGAGAAGAAAGGGAAGATTCCTGTTTCCGAGGGTTCCATTTTGTCAGGTTAGAGATCTAGTCATCCGTGTGGCTGCGGTGGAATCTGCAGTATCTTGCCTCACAGTTTCCTTTTTCTGGCTTAGCAGGGGAGCCGCATTAGCTGAGGTCGCGGCGCTATGGCCCTTGTCAGGATCCCGGTGCTGAGGCAGCCCCTTCCCCCCACCCCCTCTCCTTGTCATTTTGATCGTGCAAACTGGGTGCCAGCTGTGTGAACCCTGCTCCTGGCCGCCACGATTGCCCCCCCCCATCCCCACGCGACGTGTCCCCAGTTCCTCGGCGTCCCTCACTGCAACCAGCTAGCTCCAGGAAGGGTGCGAGCTGGCTTCCGCTGTCGTCCTTCCTCCTTCCTGTCCAGGCGGGCCCTCCTTTTGCGCTAGTCGGCCCGAAACCTTCTCTCCCGCGCTGCATAGGCTGAAGGAATGCCTCAGCGTTTGCAGCCGCTAGAGGGCGCTCTTCTCCTCTCTTTGGGCCCCTTCAGCGCTTCCAGTGGAAATTTCCGAGGTGGGAAGGGCTTGGGGGTTCTCTGTATCTAGGGGCTCCCGATCCAGCCGATTCAACTAACTGTGGGTTGAAAATATTCGGGAAAAAACGGAAAGTTTCGAAAAGCGACAATTGAACTTGCCACACACCGGCAACCGCTTACATAGCATTCACGTTGCCTTGCATGCCGCGCGTCACCTAGAGATGATTTAAAGTACACAGGAGGACACAGCGAAAGAGAATGTGACAATGACTGTATGGGTATGTTTATGCATAAGTGGAAAATTGTGCTCTAGACTGGAATTCGACACAACATTGTAAAAACGACAACAACGTGGAAGAAAACTACGTTTGTATGTAAAAAATAAAGTCCTATGTCATTTTGCATAAGAGGCATCAGCATCCATGGATGTTGGCATCTGTGGGGAGTCCTGGAACCAGTGCCCCATGCTTACCAAGGCATGACTGGAAGCCCAGGCTCCTTATCCCAGCCTGTCATGTCCCCACGTGGTGTGAATCCTGCCTGTCCCACACTCCCCTGGTCACTCTCCTCCAGCCCTGCCAGACTGCCCTCTTCTTCTGGAACAGGCCAAGCTGAATGCACGTCACGTCTGACCTCTAGGAATATCCGTTACTTTGTGAGCATGGCTCTGCTTCAGGAAGACGGGCTGCATTGTCACTAGAGAAGACGGGATGGAGGTTCCTTAAAAACCTACAAATGGACTTACCTGATGATCCAGCCTTCCCACGCCTGGGGATATGTCAAGAGAAGACTCTAACTCAAAAAGTCCCATGCACCTCAATGCTCACAGCAGCCCTATTTGTATTAGCCAGGACGTGGAACTAACCCCAACATCTAACGACTGGTGACTGGATAAAGACGTAGTTGTCTTTTTATGCCGCGGAATACTACACAGCCGTGAAAAAGGATGGAACCATGCCATTGGCGGCAACATGGTTGGACACAGAGACAGTCCTTCTGAGTGAAGTAAGCCAGAAGAGAGAAAAATGCCGCATGACACAACTTCCATGTGAAATCTAAGAAAAAAAGACAGAAATGATCTTAACTGCAAAAGACAAATACAGCCACAGACATAGAGAAACAAACTTATGGTTACCAGGGAGGGACGGCGGTGGGAAGGGGTAAATATGGGAATCGGAAAATTGCCCGTCTTGGGGAGTGGTGGACATGTTAGCTCTCTTGATTGTGGCGATGGCTTTCTGGGTGTAGACATGTATGAAAATTGATCAAATACTACACGTGAGATGTGTCTAATTGACGGAACAGAAATCGTAGCCCTGTAAAGGTGTTTTAAAACAAAGAGATGGGCTGCATTGTGTCCTATGTTTCTATGTGTCTTCAGGGAGGTCTCAGGGGGGCGGTGCTGGCCTTCCTGCCAACACGATGACATGAAGCCCGAACAATCCCCCAATCGATGGGAAGAAGAGACGAGCCATGGTCACATCTGGACCCCAAGCTTACACGTGGTGCATGGGTGCCATTTATCGCCAATCCAGCGAGGTTCCGGCCAGAGCTAGAGGCCGGGGCAGCGAACCGGGAGCGGCACTAAGGAGCATCGTGGCGCAGAGGCTGGACTGGGGGCCCGCAGGCTCCTCCCAGGAGGAGCCTCAGGGTTTGGGAGGTGGCTAACGTGCCTGCTTCGTGTCACCAGCAAGTGATGCCACCCGTGGACAATCAGCTGGAATCCTGAGCCGGGTCAGCCGTGGGTGATGCGGTAAAGGCTGCCTGCTAGCAGAGGGGACGCCAGACGGACGGTGAAGCAAGCAACAGGCTGCTGAGCTTCCGGCCTGTGTTTACCGTGCTTTCCGTGTCTCCCTGCATCTCAGGGTCACCCGGAGGAATTCGTGTGGAGTTTAGAGGCCGACGGCCTCTCGGTTCCTCATCAGCCTGGCAAGCCCCCCAGCCCTCTGCGGCCAGACCTCTGCGAGCGTCTTTCCCTTGTTCTAGCAAAACCCTCCCCACCGTCGCCTGCGGCGGGCTTTTGTTTTTTTAATTGATGGCAGTGAGGATACCTTACAGCCTCCTCCGGCCCTTCCTTAGGGCTTCTGCCCTTAGAGCACGGCAAGGGGCGGCCCCCCAACCCCCACCCCCGACACCCCCGCGCTGTCCTGGGTCCTGAACTACAGAGGGTCCCTCTGGCCCTGACACGCCCTCTGGCCACGCCCTCTACGGGGTGGAGTCAGCAGGGCCAAGGGGACACGCCCATTGGCTCCACCCCGTGCTCTGGAATCCCAGGACCCCGAATGCCCTGCCCCAGCAGCCCCTGACCCACTTGTAGTTTCTGCACCGGCTCTCCCCGGAGTTCAGCATCCCAGGACTCACAGAGAGGCCAACGGGCAGCTGTTGGCATGGAGGTTACGGACAGAGCCCGGATGTGAGGTCTGAGTGTCCCCCTGTGCACATCCAAGGCCCCTTGGGGCATGGGATGGACCCAGCATTGGGAAGAAAAGGGTCAGGCTGGCGGTCAGAGACTGGGAATCGGCTCTCCCCGCACTGTCGCTTTCTTTGCAGGACTCCCCTGAGTCTGGGAATTCTAAAGTTGAGCCTGGACGTGTGGGGCACGTGACAGTGACTTTGCGTGTGTGTGTGCGCGCGCCTGAGGACCTGTGTGGTTGTGTGTATGTTGTGGGGGTGTGTGTGGTCCATGACTCCGTGTGTGTGCGCGTGGGGATGTAGGCGGAGCGGAGTCAGTGTGTGTGCACGTGTGTTTGTGTGTACGTGCATGCATTAGTTTTAAGAATACTAGAAGCTGTCCTTCAGAAGTCTGCAGTAGTAAAAATTGTATGGTGTCCCTCACTGTATAATTCAAACTGAAAATAATCTTCAATCACCAGAAATGTAGTCCCCCCCAGATTCTGATTTTTTCCCCCCCATACCGATTATGCCCTCATTGTACTGATGAGGAAACTAGCTTAGAGATGTTAAGTGACTCAGCCCAGGGCATGGAGCTCGCGAGCCCAGGGCCAGGACGCAGTCCAAGCGGCGCGGCTCCAGAGGCCTGGAGCCCTGCTCACGACCGCGCGTGGCCTCTTGGCCGGGGTGGTGGGGGTGGGGTGGGGTGGGGGTGGGGGGAAGAGATTCTGACGGGCCGGGGCCAGCGTGCAGGCTGCCCAAGCTGCGGACTCTGCAAGTCGGGTGGAGAGTACCTGACGGCAGACGAGGGTAAAGGGCTGCTCAGAAATCAGATAGGTTCCTAGATCTTCGATGAGTAAGGAGGCTCAGTGCTCATCCTCGATCCCTTTGCTGGTGGCTAAAAGGGAGCAAGGCCCACGAGCGCGCTTCTGGGAGCGGCCTGCCAAAACCTGGAGCAGGGCTGCTCAGGACTGGCTCTGCAGCAGGAGCAGAGGGGGGCAATGTCGCCACCTGGTGGACATCCTTGGTAGTGGCAGTAGGAGGCCTAGCAGCCTGGGTATGGAGGCGGCAGGACGAGGTCCTAGTGGATGATCGTTTTCACATGGCTTAAAAAGCATTGCTTCATAGATTTTATCCACATTGGGGTCTATCCTACGATGGTAAATACGGTCTCCGTTACTCCATCTTAGCTGCATTGATTAATTTTTGTGAGGTTAGTTTTCTCTTCAATGATTTGGAAGCTATATGGTCTTCCAATTAAAATTCCCTCTAAGTTTTAATAAGTCATCTCTAAGTTCATAACTCTATATGTAATTGGACCAGTATTGCTATAACAGTCTCAAAAACGGGATAATCTATTAGATCTTGTTTCTCAATCATGATACATTTAGCATATTTTACCTCTCTGCCGTTCCCCATTGTGTGCGTGTGTGCGCGTGCGCGGGCTACAGTTACTGCTTTTTAGACAGTTGCTTTCAGTTTGTTGCATTCACAATGAAAATATAGGTATAAACATCTTGGATTTAATTGCTCGCTACCGCTATTTAATCCCATGTCTTTCCCATTTTTGAGTTATTTACTTCTTTCCCAATCAAATGGACTCATGATTGGCTACTTTTTTTCCAGCGGTAGACTTGGAACCCATACCAGTCTATACGCAGCTTTACGTTCTCCTCAGCAACACCTCTCAGCCTCAACACCCAACAACACTCTCCGTATCTAGGGCCCCAAGGCTTGTTTTAAAATGCGGCATTGTTTCTCATGTCCCCCCGCCCCCACCCCGCCCCAGAAAGGAAGCAAGAAGCTTCCTGGATTTAAAGTGCTGCCTTTTTAGGACTGGCTAGTCTTATCTGGTGAATGGATATTAAGAGAGATTTCCTTAAACTTCCTCCTGCTTCGTGCCATAACTCGACTTCATTGAGAAGCAGGTTTTTCCCGTTTCTAAGACGGGCTTCCGCTTTGAACTGCTAAACCATCACGGCACACTTTTTCTCCATACTTATTCCTGGAAAACTGAGCTCTCTGCCGGAGTAAAGACGGTTCCCGTCAGAGAAGTGTGGCTCCCTGTCCCAAGGTCAAAATGGAGAAGAAAGGGAAGATTCCTGTTTCCGAGGGTTCCATTTTGTCAGGTTAGAGATCTAGTCATCCGTGTGGCTGCGGTGGAATCTGCAGTATCTTGCCTCACAGTTTCCTTTTTCTGGCTTAGCAGGGGAGCCGCATTAGCTGAGGTCGCGGCGCTATGGCCCTTGTCAGGATCCCGGTGCTGAGGCAGCCCCTTCCCCCCACCCCCTCTCCTTGTCATTTTGATCGTGCAAACTGGGTGCCAGCTGTGTGAACCCTGCTCCTGGCCGCCACGATTGCCCCCCCCATCCCCACGCGACGTGTCCCCAGTTCCTCGGCGTCCCTCACTGCAACCAGCTAGCTCCAGGAAGGGTGCGAGCTGGCTTCCGCTGTCGTCCTTCCTCCTTCCTGTCCAGGCGGGCCCTCCTTTTGCGCTAGTCGGCCCGAAACCTTCTCTCCCGCGCTGCATAGGCTGAAGGAATGCCTCAGCGTTTGCAGCCGCTAGAGGGCGCTCTTCTCCTCTCTTTGGGCCCCTTCAGCGCTTCCAGTGGAAATTTCCGAGGTGGGAAGGGCTTGGGGGTTCTCTGTATCTAGGGGCTCCCGATCCAGCCGATTCAACTAACTGTGGGTTGAAAATATTCGGGAAAAAACGGAAAGTTTCGAAAAGCGACAATTGAACTTGCCACACACCGGCAACCGCTTACATAGCATTCACGTTGCCTTGCATGCCGCGCGTCACCTAGAGATGATTTAAAGTACACAGGAGGACACAGCGAAAGAGAATGTGACAATGACTGTATGGGTATGTTTATGCATAAGTGGAAAATTGTGCTCTAGACTGGAATTCGACACAACATTGTAAAAACGACAACAACGTGGAAGAAAACTACGTTTGTATGTAAAAAATAAAGTCCTATGTCATTTTGCATAAGAGGCATCAGCATCCATGGATGTTGGCATCTGTGGGGAGTCCTGGAACCAGTGCCCCATGCTTACCAAGGCATGACTGGAAGCCCAGGCTCCTTATCCCAGCCTGTCATGTCCCCACGTGGTGTGAATCCTGCCTGTCCCACACTCCCCTGGTCACTCTCCTCCAGCCCTGCCAGACTGCCCTCTTCTTCTGGAACAGGCCAAGCTGAATGCACGTCATGTCTGACCTCTAGGAATATCCGTTACTTTGTGAGCATGGCTCTGCTTCAGGAAGACGGGCTGCATTGTCACTAGAGAAGACGGGATGGAGGTTCCTTAAAAACCTACAAATGGACTTACCTGATGATCCAGCCTTCCCACGCCTGGGGATATGTCAAGAGAAGACTCTAACTCAAAAAGTCCCATGCACCTCAATGCTCACAGCAGCCCTATTTGTATTAGCCAGGACGTGGAACTAACCCCAACATCTAACGACTGGTGACTGGATAAAGACGTAGTTGTCTTTTTATGCCGCGGAATACTACACAGCCGTGAAAAAGGATGGAACCATGCCATTGGCGGCAACATGGTTGGACACAGAGACAGTCCTTCTGAGTGAAGTAAGCCAGAAGAGAGAAAAATGCCGCATGACACAACTTCCATGTGAAATCTAAGAAAAAAAGACAGAAATGATCTTAACTGCAAAAGACAAATAGAGCCACAGACATAGAGAAACAAACTTATGGTTACCAGGGAGGGACGGCGGTGGGAAGGGGTAAATATGGGAATCGGAAAATTGCCCGTCTTGGGGAGTGGTGGACATGTTAGCTCTCTTGATTGTGGCGATGGCTTTCTGGGTGTAGACATGTATGAAAATTGATCAAATACTACACGTGAGATGTGTCTAATTGACGGAACAGAAATCGTAGCCCTGTAAAGGTGTTTTAAAACAAAGAGATGGGCTGCATTGTGTCCTATGTTTCTATGTGTCTTCAGGGAGGTCTCAGGGGGGCGGTGCTGGCCTTCCTGCCAACACGATGACATGAAGCCCGAACAATCCCCCAATCGATGGGAAGAAGAGACGAGCCATGGTCACATCTGGACCCCAAGCTCACACGTGGTGCATGGGTGCCATTTATCGCCAATCCAGCGAGGTTCCGGCCAGAGCTAGAGGCCGGGGCAGCGAACCGGGAGCGGCAGTAAGGAGCATCGTGGCGCAGAGGCTGGACTGGGGGCCCGCAGGCTCCTCCCAGGAGGAGCCTCAGGGTTTGGGAGGTGGCTAACGTGCCTGCTTCGTGTCACCAGCAAGTGATGCCACCCGTGGACAATCAGCTGGAATCCTGAGCCGGGTCAGCCGTGGGTGATGCGGTAAAGGCTGCCTGCTAGCAGAGGGGACGCCAGACGGACGGTGAAGCAAGCAACAGGCTGCTGAGCTTCCGGCCTGTGTTTACCGTGCTTTCCGTGTCTCCCTGCATCTCAGGGTCACCCGGAGGAATTCGTGTGGAGTTTAGAGGCCGACGGCCTCTCGGTTCCTCATCAGCCTGGCAAGCCCCCCAGCCCTCTGCGGCCAGACCTCTGCGAGCGTCTTTCCCTTGTTCTAGCAAAACCCTCCCCACCGTCGCCTGCGGCGGGCTTTTGTTTTTTTAATTGATGGCAGTGAGGATACCTTACAGCCTCCTCCGGCCCTTCCTTAGGGCTTCTGCCCTTAGAGCACGGCAAGGGGCGGCCCCCCAACCCCCACCCCCGACACCCCCGCGCTGTCCTGGGTCCTGAACTACAGAGGGTCCCTCTGGCCCTGACACGCCCTCTGGCCACGCCCTCTACGGGGTGGAGTCAGCAGGGCCAAGGGGACACGCCCATTGGCTCCACCCCGTGCTCTGGAATCCCAGGACCCCGAATGCCCTGCCCCAGCAGCCCCTGACCCACTTGTAGTTTCTGCACCGGCTCTCCCCGGAGTTCAGCATCCCAGGACTCACAGAGAGGCCAACGGGCAGCTGTTGGCATGGAGGTTACGGACAGAGCCCGGATGTGAGGTCTGAGTGTCCCCCTGTGCACATCCAAGGCCCCTTGGGGCATGGGATGGACCCAGCATTGGGAAGAAAAGGGTCAGGCTGGCGGTCAGAGACTGGGAATCGGCTCTCCCCGCACTGTCGCTTTCTTTGCAGGACTCCCCTGAGTCTGGGAATTCTAAAGTTGAGCCTGGACGTGTGGGGCACGTGACAGTGACTTTGCGTGTGTGTGTGCGCGCGCCTGAGGACCTGTGTGGTTGTGTGTATGTTGTGGGGGTGTGTGTGGTCCATGACTCCGTGTGTGTGCGCGTGGGGATGTAGGCGGAGCGGAGTCAGTGTGTGTGCACGTGTGTTTGTGTGTACGTGCATGCATTAGTTTTAAGAATACTAGAAGCTGTCCTTCAGAAGTCTGCAGTAGTAAAAATTGTATGGTGTCCCTCACTGTATAATTCAAACTGAAAATAATCTTCAATCACCAGAAATGTAGTCCCCCCCAGATTCTGATTTCCCCCCCCCCATACCGATTATGCCCTCATTGTACTGATGAGGAAACTAGCTTAGAGATGTTAAGTGACTCAGCCCAGGGCATGGAGCTCGCGAGCCCAGGGCCAGGACGCAGTCCAAGCGGCGCGGCTCCAGAGGCCTGGAGCCCTGCTCACGACCGCGCGTGGCCTCTTGGCCGGGGTGGTGGGGGTGGGGTGGGGTGGGGGTGGGGGGAAGAGATTCTGACGGGCCGGGGCCAGCGTGCAGGCTGCCCAAGCCGCGGACTCTGCAAGTCGGGTGGAGAGTACCTGACGGCAGACGAGGGTAAAGGGCTGCTCAGAAATCAGATAGGTTCCTAGATCTTCGATGAGTAAGGAGGCTCAGTGCTCATCCTCGATCCCTTTGCTGGTGGCTAAAAGGGAGCAAGGCCCACGAGCGCGCTTCTGGGAGCGGCCTGCCAAAACCTGGAGCAGGGCTGCTCAGGACTGGCTCTGCAGCAGGAGCAGAGGGGGGCAATGTCGCCACCTGGTGGACATCCTTGGTAGTGGCAGTAGGAGGCCTAGCAGCCTGGGTATGGAGGCGGCAGGACGAGGTCCTAGTGGATGATCGTTTTCACATGGCTTAAAAAGCATTGCTTCATAGATTTTATCCACATTGGGGTCTATCCTACGATGGTAAATACGGTCTCCGTTACTCCATCTTAGCTGCATTGATTAATTTTTGTGAGGTTAGTTTTCTCTTCAATGATTTGGAAGCTATATGGTCTTCCAATTAAAATTCCCTCTAAGTTTTAATAAGTCATCTCTAAGTTCATAACTCTATATGTAATTGGACCAGTATTGCTATAACAGTCTCAAAAACGGGATAATCTATTAGATCTTGTTTCTCAATCATGATACATTTAGCATATTTTACCTCTCTGCCGTTCCCCATTGTGTGCGTGTGTGCGCGTGCGCGGGCTACAGTTACTGCTTTTTAGACAGTTGCTTTCAGTTTGTTGCATTCACAATGAAAATATAGGTATAAACATCTTGGATTTAATTGCTCGCTACCGCTATTTAATCCCATGTCTTTCCCATTTTTGAGTTATTTACTTCTTTCCCAATCAAATGGACTCATGATTGGCTACTTTTTTTCCAGCGGTAGACTTGGAACCCATACCAGTCTATACGCAGCTTTACGTTCTCCTCAGCAACACCTCTCAGCCTCAACACCCAACAACACTCTCCGTATCTAGGGCCCCAAGGCTTGTTTTAAAATGCGGCATTGTTTCTCATGTCCCCCCGCCCCCACCCCGCCCCAGAAAGGAAGCAAGAAGCTTCCTGGATTTAAAGTGCTGCCTTTTTAGGACTGGCTAGTCTTGTCTGGTGAATGGATATTAAGAGAGATTTCCTTAAACTTCCTCCTGCTTCGTGCCATAACTCGACTTCATTGAGAAGCAGGTTTTTCCCGTTTCTAAGACGGGCTTCCGCTTTGAACTGCTAAACCATCACGGCACACTTTTTCTCCATACTTATTCCTGGAAAACTGAGCTCTCTGCCGGAGTAAAGACGGTTCCCGTCAGAGAAGTGTGGCTCCCTGTCCCAAGGTCAAAATGTAGAAGAAAGGGAAGATTCCTGTTTCCGAGGGTTCCATTTTGTCAGGTTAGAGATCTAGTCATCCGTGTGGCTGCGGTGGAATCTGCAGTATCTTGCCTCACAGTTTCCTTTTTCTGGCTTAGCAGGGGAGCCGCATTAGCTGAGGTCGCGGCGCTATGGCCCTTGTCAGGATCCCGGTGCTGAGGCAGCCCCTTCCCCCCACCCCCTCTCCTTGTCATTTTGATCGTGCAAACTGGGTGCCAGCTGTGTGAACCCTGCTCCTGGCCGCCACGATTGCCCCCCCCATCCCCACGCGACGTGTCCCCAGTTCCTCGGCGTCCCTCACTGCAACCAGCTAGCTCCAGGAAGGGTGCGAGCTGGCTTCCGCTGTCGTCCTTCCTCCTTCCTGTCCAGGCGGGCCCTCCTTTTGCGCTAGTCGGCCCGAAACCTTCTCTCCCGCGCTGCATAGGCTGAAGGAATGCCTCAGCGTTTGCAGCCGCTAGAGGGCGCTCTTCTCCTCTCTTTGGGCCCCTTCAGCGCTTCCAGTGGAAATTTCCGAGGTGGGAAGGGCTTGGGGGTTCTCTGTATCTAGGGGCTCCCGATCCAGCCGATTCAACTAACTGTGGGTTGAAAATATTCGGGAAAAAACGGAAAGTTTCAAAAAGCGACAATTGAACTTGCCACACACCGGCAACCGCTTACATAGCATTCACGTTGCCTTGCATGCCGCGCGTCACCTAGAGATGATTTAAAGTACACAGGAGGACACAGCGAAAGAGAATGTGACAATGACTGTATGGGTATGTTTATGCATAAGTGGAAAATTGTGCTCTAGACTGGAATTCGACACAACATTGTAAAAACGACAACAACGTGGAAGAAAACTACGTTTGTATGTAAAAAATAAAGTCCTATGTCATTTTGCATAAGAGGCATCAGCATCCATGGATGTTGGCATCTGTGGGGAGTCCTGGAACCAGTGCCCCATGCTTACCAAGGCATGACTGGAAGCCCAGGCTCCTTATCCCAGCCTGTCATGTCCCCACGTGGTGTGAATCCTGCCTGTCCCACACTCCCCTGGTCACTCTCCTCCAGCCCTGCCAGACTGCCCTCTTCTTCTGGAACAGGCCAAGCTGAATGCACGTCATGTCTGACCTCTAGGAATATCCGTTACTTTGTGAGCATGGCTCTGCTTCAGGAAGACGGGCTGCATTGTCACTAGAGAAGACGGGATGGAGGTTCCTTAAAAACCTACAAATGGACTTACCTGATGATCCAGCCTTCCCACGCCTGGGGATATGTCAAGAGAAGACTCTAACTCAAAAAGTCCCATGCACCTCAATGCTCACAGCAGCCCTATTTGTATTAGCCAGGACGTGGAACTAACCCCAACATCTAACGACTGGTGACTGGATAAAGACGTAGTTGTCTTTTTATGCCGCGGAATACTACACAGCCGTGAAAAAGGATGGAACCATGCCATTGGCGGCAACATGGTTGGACACAGAGACAGTCCTTCTGAGTGAAGTAAGCCAGAAGAGAGAAAAATGCCGCATGACACAACTTCCATGTGAAATCTAAGAAAAAAAGACAGAAATGATCTTAACTGCAAAAGACAAATAGAGCCACAGACATAGAGAAACAAACTTATGGTTACCAGGGAGGGACGGCGGTGGGAAGGGGTAAATATGGGAATCGGAAAATTGCCCGTCTTGGGGAGTGGTGGACATGTTAGCTCTCTTGATTGTGGCGATGGCTTTCTGGGTGTAGACATGTATGAAAATTGATCAAATACTACACGTGAGATGTGTCTAATTGACGGAACAGAAATCGTAGCCCTGTAAAGGTGTTTTAAAACAAAGAGATGGGCTGCATTGTGTCCTATGTTTCTATGTGTCTTCAGGGAGGTCTCAGGGGGGCGGAGCTGGCCTTCCTGCCAACACGATGACATGAAGCCCGAACAATCCCCCAATCGATGGGAAGAAGAGACGAGCCATGGTCACATCTGGACCCCAAGCTCACACGTGGTGCATGGGTGCCATTTATCGCCAATCCAGCGAGGTTCCGGCCAGAGCTAGAGGCCGGGGCAGCGAACCGGGAGCGGCACTAAGGAGCATCGTGGCGCAGAGGCTGGACTGGGGGCCCGCAGGCTCCTCCCAGGAGGAGCCTCAGGGTTTGGGAGGTGGCTAACGTGCCTGCTTCGTGTCACCAGCAAGTGATGCCACCCGTGGACAATCAGCTGGAATCCTGAGCCGGGTCAGCCGTGGGTGATGCGGTAAAGGCTGCCTGCTAGCAGAGGGGACGCCAGACGGACGGTGAAGCAAGCAACAGGCTGCTGAGCTTCCGGCCTGTGTTTACCGTGCTTTCCGTGTCTCCCTGCATCTCAGGGTCACCCGGAGGAATTCGTGTGGAGTTTAGAGGCCGACGGCCTCTCGGTTCCTCATCAGCCTGGCAAGCCCCCCAGCCCTCTGCGGCCAGACCTCTGCGAGCGTCTTTCCCTTGTTCTAGCAAAACCCTCCCCACCCTCGCCTGCGGCGGGCTTTTGTTTTTTTAATTGATGGCAGTGAGGATACCTTACAGCCTCCTCCGGCCCTTCCTTAGGGCTTCTGCCCTTAGAGCACGGCAAGGGGCGGCCCCCCAACCCCCACCCCCGACACCCCCGCGCTGTCCTGGGTCCTGAACTACAGAGGGTCCCTCTGGCCCTGACACGCCCTCTGGCCACGCCCTCTACGGGGTGGAGTCAGCAGGGCCAAGGGGACACGCCCATTGGCTCCACCCCGTGCTCTGGAATCCCAGGACCCCGAATGCCCTGCCCCAGCAGCCCCTGACCCACTTGTAGTTTCTGCACCGGCTCTCCCCGGAGTTCAGCATCCCAGGACTCACAGAGAGGCCAACGGGCAGCTGTTGGCATGGAGGTTACGGACAGAGCCCGGATGTGAGGTCTGAGTGTCCCCCTGTGCACATCCAAGGCCCCTTGGGGCATGGGATGGACCCAGCATTGGGAAGAAAAGGGTCAGGCTGGCGGTCAGAGACTGGGAATCGGCTCTCCCCGCACTGTCGCTTTCTTTGCAGGACTCCCCTGAGTCTGGGAATTCTAAAGTTGAGCCTGGACGTGTGGGGCACGTGACAGTGACTTTGCGTGTGTGTGTGCGCGCGCCTGAGGACCTGTGTGGTTGTGTGTATGTTGTGGGGGTGTGTGTGGTCCATGACTCCGTGTGTGTGCGCGTGGGGATGTAGGCGGAGCGGAGTCAGTGTGTGTGCACGTGTGTTTGTGTGTACGTGCATGCATTAGTTTTAAGAATACTAGAAGCTGTCCTTCAGAAGTCTGCAGTAGTAAAAATTGTATGGTGTCCCTCACTGTATAATTCAAACTGAAAATAATCTTCAATCACCAGAAATGTAGTCCCCCCCAGATTCTGATTTCCCCCCCCCATACCGATTATGCCCTCATTGTACTGATGAGGAAACTAGCTTAGAGATGTTAAGTGACTCAGCCCAGGGCATGGAGCTCGCGAGCCCAGGGCCAGGACGCAGTCCAAGCGGCGCGGCTCCAGAGGCCTGGAGCCCTGCTCACGACCGCGCGTGGCCTCTTGGCCGGGGTGGTGGGGGTGGGGTGGGGTGGGGGTGGGGGGAAGAGATTCTGACGGGCCGGGGCCAGCGTGCAGGCTGCCCAAGCCGCGGACTCTGCAAGTCGGGTGGAGAGTACCTGACGGCAGACGAGGGTAAAGGGCTGCTCAGAAATCAGATAGGTTCCTAGATCTTCGATGAGTAAGGAGGCTCAGTGCTCATCCTCGATCCCTTTGCTGGTGGCTAAAAGGGAGCAAGGCCCACGAGCGCGCTTCTGGGAGCGGCCTGCCAAAACCTGGAGCAGGGCTGCTCAGGACTGGCTCTGCAGCAGGAGCAGAGGGGGGCAATGTCGCCACCTGGTGGACATCCTTGGTAGTGGCAGTAGGAGGCCTAGCAGCCTGGGTATGGAGGCGGCAGGACGAGGTCCTAGTGGATGATCGTTTTCACATGGCTTAAAAAGCATTGCTTCATAGATTTTATCCACATTGGGGTCTATCCTACGATGGTAAATACGGTCTCCGTTACTCCATCTTAGCTGCATTGATTAATTTTTGTGAGGTTAGTTTTCTCTTCAATGATTTGGAAGCTATATGGTCTTCCAATTAAAATTCCCTCTAAGTTTTAATAAGTCATCTCTAAGTTCATAACTCTATATGTAATTGGACCAGTATTGCTATAACAGTCTCAAAAACGGGATAATCTATTAGATCTTGTTTCTCAATCATGATACATTTAGCATATTTTACCTCTCTGCCGTTCCCCATTGTGTGCGTGTGTGCGCGTGCGCGGGCTACAGTTACTGCTTTTTAGACAGTTGCTTTCAGTTTGTTGCATTCACAATGAAAATATAGGTATAAACATCTTGGATTTAATTGCTCGCTACCGCTATTTAATCCCATGTCTTTCCCATTTTTGAGTTATTTACTTCTTTCCCAATCAAATGGACTCATGATTGGCTACTTTTTTTCCAGCGGTAGACTTGGAACCCATACCAGTCTATACGCAGCTTTACGTTCTCCTCAGCAACACCTCTCAGCCTCAACACCCAACAACACTCTCCGTATCTAGGGCCCCAAGGCTTGTTTTAAAATGCGGCATTGTTTCTCATGTCCCCCCGCCCCCACCCCGCCCCAGAAAGGAAGCAAGAAGCTTCCTGGATTTAAAGTGCTGCCTTTTTAGGACTGGCTAGTCTTATCTGGTGAATGGATATTAAGAGAGATTTCCTTAAACTTCCTCCTGCTTCGTGCCATAACTCGACTTCATTGAGAAGCAGGTTTTTCCCGTTTCTAAGACGGGCTTCCGCTTTGAACTGCTAAACCATCACGGCACACTTTTTCTCCATACTTATTCCTGGAAAACTGAGCTCTCTGCCGGAGTAAAGACGGTTCCCGTCAGAGAAGTGTGGCTCCCTGTCCCAAGGTCAAAATGGAGAAGAAAGGGAAGATTCCTGTTTCCGAGGGTTCCATTTTGTCAGGTTAGAGATCTAGTCATCCGTGTGGCTGCGGTGGAATCTGCAGTATCTTGCCTCACAGTTTCCTTTTTCTGGCTTAGCAGGGGAGCCGCATTAGCTGAGGTCGCGGCGCTATGGCCCTTGTCAGGATCCCGGTGCTGAGGCAGCCCCTTCCCCCCACCCCCTCTCCTTGTCATTTTGATCGTGCAAACTGGGTGCCAGCTGTGTGAACCCTGCTCCTGGCCGCCACGATTGCCCCCCCCATCCCCACGCGACGTGTCCCCAGTTCCTCGGCGTCCCTCACTGCAACCAGCTAGCTCCAGGAAGGGTGCGAGCTGGCTTCCGCTGTCGTCCTTCCTCCTTCCTGTCCAGGCGGGCCCTCCTTTTGCGCTAGTCGGCCCGAAACCTTCTCTCCCGCGCTGCATAGGCTGAAGGAATGCCTCAGCGTTTGCAGCCGCTAGAGGGCGCTCTTCTCCTCTCTTTGGGCCCCTTCAGCGCTTCCAGTGGAAATTTCCGAGGTGGGAAGGGCTTGGGGGTTCTCTGTATCTAGGGGCTCCCGATCCAGCCGATTCAACTAACTGTGGGTTGAAAATATTCGGGAAAAAACGGAAAGTTTCGAAAAGCGACAATTGAACTTGCCACACACCGGCAACCGCTTACATAGCATTCACGTTGCCTTGCATGCCGCGCGTCACCTAGAGATGATTTAAAGTACACAGGAGGACACAGCGAAAGAGAATGTGACAATGACTGTATGGGTATGTTTATGCATAAGTGGAAAATTGTGCTCTAGACTGGAATTCGACACAACATTGTAAAAACGACAACAACGTGGAAGAAAACTACGTTTGTATGTAAAAAATAAAGTCCTATGTCATTTTGCATAAGAGGCATCAGCATCCATGGATGTTGGCATCTGTGGGGAGTCCTGGAACCAGTGCCCCATGCTTACCAAGGCATGACTGGAAGCCCAGGCTCCTTATCCCAGCCTGTCATGTCCCCACGTGGTGTGAATCCTGCCTGTCCCACACTCCCCTGGTCACTCTCCTCCAGCCCTGCCAGACTGCCCTCTTCTTCTGGAACAGGCCAAGCTGAATGCACGTCACGTCTGACCTCTAGGAATATCCGTTACTTTGTGAGCATGGCTCTGCTTCAGGAAGACGGGCTGCATTGTCACTAGAGAAGACGGGATGGAGGTTCCTTAAAAACCTACAAATGGACTTACCTGATGATCCAGCCTTCCCACGCCTGGGGATATGTCAAGAGAAGACTCTAACTCAAAAAGTCCCATGCACCTCAATGCTCACAGCAGCCCTATTTGTATTAGCCAGGACGTGGAACTAACCCCAACATCTAACGACTGGTGACTGGATAAAGACGTAGTTGTCTTTTTATGCCGCGGAATACTACACAGCCGTGAAAAAGGATGGAACCATGCCATTGGCGGCAACATGGTTGGACACAGAGACAGTCCTTCTGAGTGAAGTAAGCCAGAAGAGAGAAAAATGCCGCATGACACAACTTCCATGTGAAATCTAAGAAAAAAAGACAGAAATGATCTTAACTGCAAAAGACAAATAGAGCCACAGACATAGAGAAACAAACTTATGGTTACCAGGGAGGGACGGCGGTGGGAAGGGGTAAATATGGGAATCGGAAAATTGCCCGTCTTGGGGAGTGGTGGACATGTTAGCTCTCTTGATTGTGGCGATGGCTTTCTGGGTGTAGACATGTATGAAAATTGATCAAATACTACACGTGAGATGTGTCTAATTGACGGAACAGAAATCGTAGCCCTGTAAAGGTGTTTTAAAACAAAGAGATGGGCTGCATTGTGTCCTATGTTTCTATGTGTCTTCAGGGAGGTCTCAGGGGGGCGGTGCTGGCCTTCCTGCCAACACGATGACATGAAGCCCGAACAATCCCCCAATCGATGGGAAGAAGAGACGAGCCATGGTCACATCTGGACCCCAAGCTTACACGTGGTGCATGGGTGCCATTTATCGCCAATCCAGCGAGGTTCCGGCCAGAGCTAGAGGCCGGGGCAGCGAACCGGGAGCGGCAGTAAGGAGCATCGTGGCGCAGAGGCTGGACTGGGGGCCCGCAGGCTCCTCCCAGGAGGAGCCTCAGGGTTTGGGAGGTGGCTAACGTGCCTGCTTCGTGTCACCAGCAAGTGATGCCACCCGTGGACAATCAGCTGGAATCCTGAGCCGGGTCAGCCGTGGGTGATGCGGTAAAGGCTGCCTGCTAGCAGAGGGGACGCCAGACGGACGGTGAAGCAAGCAACAGGCTGCTGAGCTTCCGGCCTGTGTTTACCGTGCTTTCCGTGTCTCCCTGCATCTCAGGGTCACCCGGAGGAATTCGTGTGGAGTTTAGAGGCCGACGGCCTCTCGGTTCCTCATCAGCCTGGCAAGCCCCCCAGCCCTCTGCGGCCAGACCTCTGCGAGCGTCTTTCCCTTGTTCTAGCAAAACCCTCCCCACCGTCGCCTGCGGCGGGCTTTTGTTTTTTTAATTGATGGCAGTGAGGATACCTTACAGCCTCCTCCGGCCCTTCCTTAGGGCTTCTGCCCTTAGAGCACGGCAAGGGGCGGCCCCCCAACCCCCACCCCCGACACCCCCGCGCTGTCCTGGGTCCTGAACTACAGAGGGTCCCTCTGGCCCTGACACGCCCTCTGGCCACGCCCTCTACGGGGTGGAGTCAGCAGGGCCAAGGGGACACGCCCATTGGCTCCACCCCGTGCTCTGGAATCCCAGGACCCCGAATGCCCTGCCCCAGCAGCCCCTGACCCACTTGTAGTTTCTGCACCGGCTCTCCCCGGAGTTCAGCATCCCAGGACTCACAGAGAGGCCAACGGGCAGCTGTTGGCATGGAGGTTACGGACAGAGCCCGGATGTGAGGTCTGAGTGTCCCCCTGTGCACATCCAAGGCCCCTTGGGGCATGGGATGGACCCAGCATTGGGAAGAAAAGGGTCAGGCTGGCGGTCAGAGACTGGGAATCGGCTCTCCCCGCACTGTCGCTTTCTTTGCAGGACTCCCCTGAGTCTGGGAATTCTAAAGTTGAGCCTGGACGTGTGGGGCACGTGACAGTGACTTTGCGTGTGTGTGTGCGCGCGCCTGAGGACCTGTGTGGTTGTGTGTATGTTGTGGGGGTGTGTGTGGTCCATGACTCCGTGTGTGTGCGCGTGGGGATGTAGGCGGAGCGGAGTCAGTGTGTGTGCACGTGTGTTTGTGTGTACGTGCATGCATTAGTTTTAAGAATACTAGAAGCTGTCCTTCAGAAGTCTGCAGTAGTAAAAATTGTATGGTGTCCCTCACTGTATAATTCAAACTGAAAATAATCTTCAATCACCAGAAATGTAGTCCCCCCCAGATTCTGATTTTTTCCCCCCCATACCGATTATGCCCTCATTGTACTGATGAGGAAACTAGCTTAGAGATGTTAAGTGACTCAGCCCAGGGCATGGAGCTCGCGAGCCCAGGGCCAGGACGCAGTCCAAGCGGCGCGGCTCCAGAGGCCTGGAGCCCTGCTCACGACCGCGCGTGGCCTCTTGGCCGGGGTGGTGGGGGTGGGGTGGGGTGGGGGTGGGGGGAAGAGATTCTGACGGGCCGGGGCCAGCGTGCAGGCTGCCCAAGCCGCGGACTCTGCAAGTCGGGTGGAGAGTACCTGACGGCAGACGAGGGTAAAGGGCTGCTCAGAAATCAGATAGGTTCCTAGATCTTCGATGAGTAAGGAGGCTCAGTGCTCATCCTCGATCCCTTTGCTGGTGGCTAAAAGGGAGCAAGGCCCACGAGCGCGCTTCTGGGAGCGGCCTGCCAAAACCTGGAGCAGGGCTGCTCAGGACTGGCTCTGCAGCAGGAGCAGAGGGGGGCAATGTCGCCACCTGGTGGACATCCTTGGTAGTGGCAGTAGGAGGCCTAGCAGCCTGGGTATGGAGGCGGCAGGACGAGGTCCTAGTGGATGATCGTTTTCACATGGCTTAAAAAGCATTGCTTCATAGATTTTATCCACATTGGGGTCTATCCTACGATGGTAAATACGGTCTCCGTTACTCCATCTTAGCTGCATTGATTAATTTTTGTGAGGTTAGTTTTCTCTTCAATGATTTGGAAGCTATATGGTCTTCCAATTAAAATTCCCTCTAAGTTTTAATAAGTCATCTCTAAGTTCATAACTCTATATGTAATTGGACCAGTATTGCTATAACAGTCTCAAAAACGGGATAATCTATTAGATCTTGTTTCTCAATCATGATACATTTAGCATATTTTA
>NW_027329043.1:0-26587 GCF_048564905.1 Vicugna pacos | reverse complement strand
GCTAAGCCAGAAAAAGGAAACTGTGAGGCAAGATACTGCAGATTCCACCGCAGCCACACGGATGACTAGATCTCTAACCTGACAAAATGGAACCCTCGGAAACAGGAATCTTCCCTTTCTTCTACATTTTGACCTTGGGACAGGGAGCCACACTTCTCTGACGGGAACCGTCTTTACTCCGGCAGAGAGCTCAGTTTTCCAGGAATAAGTATGGAGAAAAAGTGTGCCGTGATGGTTTAGCAGTTCAAAGCGGAAGCCCGTCTTAGAAACGGGAAAAACCTGCTTCTCAATGAAGTCGAGTTATGGCACGAAGCAGGAGGAAGTTTAAGGAAATCTCTCTTAATATCCATTCACCAGACAAGACTAGCCAGTCCTAAAAAGGCAGCACTTTAAATCCAGGAAGCTTCTTGCTTCCTTTCTGGGGCGGGGTGGGGGCGGGGGGACATGAGAAACAATGCCGCATTTTAAAACAAGCCTTGGGGCCCTAGATACGGAGAGTGTTGTTGGGTGTTGAGGCTGAGAGGTGTTGCTGAGGAGAACGTAAAGCTGCGTATAGACTGGTATGGGTTCCAAGTCTACCGCTGGAAAAAAAGTAGCCAATCATGAGTCCATTTGATTGGGAAAGAAGTAAATAACTCAAAAATGGGAAAGACATGGGATTAAATAGCGGTAGCGAGCAACTAAATCCAAGATGTTTATACCTATATTTTCATTGTGAATGCAACAAACTGAAAGCAACTGTCTAAAAAGCAGTAACTGTAGCCCGCGCACGCGCGCACACACGCACACAATGGGGAACGGCAGAGAGGTAAAATATGCTAAATGTATCATGATTGAGAAACAAGATCTAATAGATTATCCCGTTTTTGAGACTGTTATAGCAATACTGGTCCAATTACATATAAAGTTATGAACTTAGAGATGACTTATTAAAACTTAGAGGGAATTTTAATTGGAAGACCATATAGCTTCCAAATCATTGAAGAGAAAACTAACCTCACAAAAATTAATCAATGCAGCTAAGATGGAGTAACGGAGACCGTATTTACCATCGTAGGATAGACCCCAATGTGGATAAAATCTATGAAGCAATGCTTTTTAAGCCATGTGAAAACGATCATCCACTAGGACCTCGTCCTGCCGCCTCCATACCCAGGCTGCTAGGCCTCCTACTGCCACTACCAAGGATGTCCACCAGGTGGCGACATTGCCCCCCTCTGCTCCTGCTGCAGAGCCAGTCCTGAGCAGCCCTGCTCCAGGTTTTGGCAGGCCGCTCCCAGAAGCGCGCTCGTGGGCCTTGCTCCCTTTTAGCCACCAGCAAAGGGATCGAGGATGAGCACTGAGCCTCCTTACTCATCGAAGATCTAGGAACCTATCTGATTTCTGAGCAGCCCTTTACCCTCGTCTGCCGTCAGGTACTCTCCACCCGACTTGCAGAGTCCGCGGCTTGGGCAGCCTGCACGCTGGCCCCGGCCCGTCAGAATCTCTTCCCCCCACCCCCACCCCACCCCACCCCCACCACCCCGGCCAAGAGGCCACGCGCGGTCGTGAGCAGGGCTCCAGGCCTCTGGAGCCGCGCCGCTTGGACTGCGTCCTGGCCCTGGGCTCGCGAGCTCCATGCCCTGGGCTGAGTCACTTAACATCTCTAAGCTAGTTTCCTCATCAGTACAATGAGGGCATAATCGGTATGGGGGGGGGGAAATCAGAATCTGGGGGGGACTACATTTCTGGTGATTGAAGATTATTTTCAGTTTGAATTATACAGTGAGGGACACCATACAATTTTTACTACTGCAGACTTCTGAAGGACAGCTTCTAGTATTCTTAAAACTAATGCATGCACGTACACACAAACACACGTGCACACACACTGACTCTGCTCCGCCTACATCCCCACGCGCACACACACGGAGTCATGGACCACACACACCCCCACAACATACACACAACCACACAGGTCCTCAGGCGCGCGCACACACACACGCAAAGTCACTGTCACGTGCCCCACACGTCCAGGCTCAAGTTTAGAATTCCCGGACTCAGGGGAGTCCTGCAAAGAAAGCGACAGTGCGGGGAGAGCCGATTCCCAGTCTCTGACCGCCAGCCTGACCCTTTTCTTCCCAATGCTGGGTCCATCCCATGCCCCAAGGGGCCTTGGATGTGCACAGGGGGACACTCAGACCTCACATCCGGGCTCTGTCCGTAACCTCCATGCCAACAGCTGCCCGTTGGCCTCTCTGTGAGTCCTGGGATGCTGAACTCCGGGGAGAGCCGGTGCAGAAACTACAAGTGGGTCAGGGGCTGCTGGGGCAGGGCATTCGGGGTCCTGGGATTCCAGAGCACGGGGTGGAGCCAATGGGCGTGTCCCCTTGGCCCTGCTGACTCCACCCCGTAGAGGGCGTGGCCAGAGGGCGTGTCAGGGCCAGAGGGACCCTCTGTAGTTCAGGACCCAGGACAGCGCGGGGGTGTCGGGGGTGGGGGTTGGGGGGCCGCCTCTTGCCGTGCTCTAAGGGCAGAAGCCCTAAGGAAGGGCCGGAGGAGGCTGTAAGGTATCCTCACTGCCATCAACTAAAAAAACAAAAGCCCGCCGCAGGCGAGGGTGGGGAGGGTTTTGCTAGAACAAGGGAAGACGCTCGCAGAGGTCTGGCCGCAGAGGGCTGGGGGGCTTGCCAGGCTGATGAGGAACCGAGAGGCCGTCGGCCTCTAAACTCCACACGAATTCCTCCGGGTGACCCTGAGATGCAGGGAGACACGGAAAGCACGGTAAACACAGGCCGGAAGCTCAGCAGCCTGTTGCTTGCTTCACCGTCCGTCTGGCGTCCCCTCTGCTAGCAGGCAGCCTTTACCGCATCACCCACGGCTGACCCGGCTCAGGATTCCAGCTGATTGTCCACGGGTGGCATCACTTGCTGGTGACACGAAGCAGGCACGTTAGCCACCTCCCAAACCCTGAGGCTCCTCCTGGGAGGAGCCTGCGGGCCCCCAGTCCAGCCTCTGCGCCACGATGCTCCTTAGTGCCGCTCCCGGTTCGCTGCCCCGGCCTCTAGCTCTGGCCGGAACCTCGCTGGATTGGCGATAAATGGCACCCATGCACCACGTGTAAGCTTGGGGTCCAGATGTGACCATGGCTCGTCTCTTCTTCCCATCGATTGGGGGATTGTTCGGGCTTCATGTCATCGTGTTGGCAGGAAGGCCAGCTCCGCCCCCCTGAGACCTCCCTGAAGACACATAGAAACATAGGACACAATGCAGCCCATCTCTTTGTTTTAAAACACCTTTACAGGGCTACGATTTCTGTTCCGTCAATTAGACACATCTCACGTGTAGTATTTGATCAATTTTCATACATGTCTACACCCAGAAAGCCATCGCCACAATCAAGAGAGCTAACATGTCCACCACTCCCCAAGACGGGCAATTTTCCGATTCCCATATTTACCCCTTCCCACCGCCGTCCCTCCCTGGTAACCATAAGTTTGTTTCTCTATGTCTGTGGCTCTATTTGTCTTTTGCAGTTAAGATCATTTCTGTCTTTTTTTCTTAGATTTCACATGGAAGTTGTGTCATGCGGCATTTTTCTCTCTTCTGGCTTACTTCACTCAGAAGGACTGTCTCTGTGTCCAACCATGTTGCCGCCAATGGCATGGTTCCATCCTTTTTCACGGCTGTGTAGTATTCCGCGGCATAAAAAGACAACTACGTCTTTATCCAGTCACCAGTCGTTAGATGTTGGGGTTAGTTCCACGTCCTGGCTAATACAAATAGGGCTGCTGTGAGCATTGAGGTGCATGGGACTTTTTGAGTTAGAGTCTTCTCTTGACATATCCCCAGGCGTGGGAAGGCTGGATCATCAGGTAAGTCCATTTGTAGGTTTTTAAGGAACCTCCATCCCGTCTTCTCTAGTGACAATGCAGCCCGTCTTCCTGAAGCAGAGCCATGCTCACAAAGTAACGGATATTCCTAGAGGTCAGACATGACGTGCATTCAGCTTGGCCTGTTCCAGAAGAAGAGGGCAGTCTGGCAGGGCTGGAGGAGAGTGACCCGGGGAGTGTGGGACAGGCAGGATTCACACCACGTGGGGACATGACAGGCTGGGATAAGGAGCCTGGGCTTCCAGTCATGCCTTGGTAAGCATGGGGCACTGGTTCCAGGACTCCCCACAGATGCCAACATCCATGGATGCTGATGCCTCTTATGCAAAATGACATAGGACTTTATTTTTTACATACAAACGTAGTTTTCTTCCACGTTGTTGTCGTTTTTACAATGTTGTGTCGAATTCCAGTCTAGAGCACAATTTTCCACTTATGCATAAACATACCCATACAGTCATTGTCACATTCTCTTTCGCTGTGTCCTCCTGTGTACTTTAAATCATCTCTAGGTGACGCGCGGCATGCAAGGCAACGTGAATGCTATGTAAGCGGTTGCCGGTGTGTGGCAAGTTCAATTGTCGCTTTTCGAAACTTTCCGTTTTTTCCCGAATATTTTCAACCCACAGTTAGTTGAATCGGCTGGATCGGGAGCCCCTAGATACAGAGAACCCCCAAGCCCTTCCCACCTCGGAAATTTCCACTGGAAGCCCTGAAGGGGCCCAAAGAGAGGAGAAGAGCGCCCTCTAGCGGCTGCAAACGCTGAGGCATTCCTTCAGCCTATGCAGCGCGGGAGAGAAGGTTTCGGGCCGACTAGCGCAAAAGGAGGGCCCGCCTGGACAGGAAGGAGGAAGGACGACAGCGGAAGCCAGCTCGCACCCTTCCTGGAGCTAGCTGGTTGCAGTGAGGGACGCCGAGGAACTGGGGACACGTCGCGTGGGGATGGGGGGGGGGCAATCGTGGCGGCCAGGAGCAGGGTTCACACAGCTGGCACCCAGTTTGCACGATCAAAATGACAAGGAGAGGGGGTGGGGGGAAGGGGCTGCCTCAGCACCGGGATCCTGACAAGGGCCATAGCGCCGCGACCTCAGCTAATGCGGCTCCCCTGCTAAGCCAGAAAAAGGAAACTGTGAGGCAAGATACTGCAGATTCCACCGCAGCCACACGGATGACTAGATCTCTAACCTGACAAAATGGAACCCTCGGAAACAGGAATCTTCCCTTTCTTCTACATTTTGACCTTGGGACAGGGAGCCACACTTCTCTGACGGGAACCGTCTTTACTCCGGCAGAGAGCTCAGTTTTCCAGGAATAAGTATGGAGAAAAAGTGTGCCGTGATGGTTTAGCAGTTCAAAGCGGAAGCCCGTCTTAGAAACGGGAAAAACCTGCTTCTCAATGAAGTCGAGTTATGGCACGAAGCAGGAGGAAGTTTAAGGAAATCTCTCTTAATATCCATTCACCAGACAAGACTAGCCAGTCCTAAAAAGGCAGCACTTTAAATCCAGGAAGCTTCTTGCTTCCTTTCTGGGGCGGGGTGGGGGCGGGGGGACATGAGAAACAATGCCGCATTTTAAAACAAGCCTTGGGGCCCTAGATACGGAGAGTGTTGTTGGGTGTTGAGGCTGAGAGGTGTTGCTGAGGAGAACGTAAAGCTGCGTATAGACTGGTATGGGTTCCAAGTCTACCGCTGGAAAAAAAGTAGCCAATCATGAGTCCATTTGATTGGGAAAGAAGTAAATAACTCAAAAATGGGAAAGACATGGGATTAAATAGCGGTAGCGAGCAACTAAATCCAAGATGTTTATACCTATATTTTCATTGTGAATGCAACAAACTGAAAGCAACTGTCTAAAAAGCAGTAACTGTAGCCCGCGCACGCGCGCACACACGCACACAATGGGGAACGGCAGAGAGGTAAAATATGCTAAATGTATCATGATTGAGAAACAAGATCTAATAGATTATCCCGTTTTTGAGACTGTTATAGCAATACTGGTCCAATTACATATAAAGTTATGAACTTAGAGATGACTTATTAAAACTTAGAGGGAATTTTAATTGGAAGACCATATAGCTTCCAAATCATTGAAGAGAAAACTAACCTCACAAAAATTAATCAATGCAGCTAAGATGGAGTAACGGAGACCGTATTTACCATCGTAGGATAGACCCCAATGTGGATAAAATCTATGAAGCAATGCTTTTTAAGCCATGTGAAAACGATCATCCACTAGGACCTCGTCCTGCCGCCTCCATACCCAGGCTGCTAGGCCTCCTACTGCCACTACCAAGGATGTCCACCAGGTGGCGACATTGCCCCCCTCTGCTCCTGCTGCAGAGCCAGTCCTGAGCAGCCCTGCTCCAGGTTTTGGCAGGCCGCTCCCAGAAGCGCGCTCGTGGGCCTTGCTCCCTTTTAGCCACCAGCAAAGGGATCGAGGATGAGCACTGAGCCTCCTTACTCATCGAAGATCTAGGAACCTATCTGATTTCTGAGCAGCCCTTTACCCTCGTCTGCCGTCAGGTACTCTCCACCCGACTTGCAGAGTCCGCGGCTTGGGCAGCCTGCACGCTGGCCCCGGCCCGTCAGAATCTCTTCCCCCCACCCCCACCCCACCCCACCCCCACCACCCCGGCCAAGAGGCCACGCGCGGTCGTGAGCAGGGCTCCAGGCCTCTGGAGCCGCGCCGCTTGGACTGCGTCCTGGCCCTGGGCTCGCGAGCTCCATGCCCTGGGCTGAGTCACTTAACATCTCTAAGCTAGTTTCCTCATCAGTACAATGAGGGCATAATCGGTATGGGGGGGGGGGAAATCAGAATCTGGGGGGGACTACATTTCTGGTGATTGAAGATTATTTTCAGTTTGAATTATACAGTGAGGGACACCATACAATTTTTACTACTGCAGACTTCTGAAGGACAGCTTCTAGTATTCTTAAAACTAATGCATGCACGTACACACAAACACACGTGCACACACACTGACTCTGCTCCGCCTACATCCCCACGCGCACACACACGGAGTCATGGACCACACACACCCCCACAACATACACACAACCACACAGGTCCTCAGGCGCGCGCACACACACACGCAAAGTCACTGTCACGTGCCCCACACGTCCAGGCTCAAGTTTAGAATTCCCGGACTCAGGGGAGTCCTGCAAAGAAAGCGACAGTGCGGGGAGAGCCGATTCCCAGTCTCTGACCGCCAGCCTGACCCTTTTCTTCCCAATGCTGGGTCCATCCCATGCCCCAAGGGGCCTTGGATGTGCACAGGGGGACACTCAGACCTCACATCCGGGCTCTGTCCGTAACCTCCATGCCAACAGCTGCCCGTTGGCCTCTCTGTGAGTCCTGGGATGCTGAACTCCGGGGAGAGCCGGTGCAGAAACTACAAGTGGGTCAGGGGCTGCTGGGGCAGGGCATTCGGGGTCCTGGGATTCCAGAGCACGGGGTGGAGCCAATGGGCGTGTCCCCTTGGCCCTGCTGACTCCACCCCGTAGAGGGCGTGGCCAGAGGGCGTGTCAGGGCCAGAGGGACCCTCTGTAGTTCAGGACCCAGGACAGCGCGGGGGTGTCGGGGGTGGGGGTTGGGGGGCCGCCCCTTGCCGTGCTCTAAGGGCAGAAGCCCTAAGGAAGGGCCGGAGGAGGCTGTAAGGTATCCTCACTGCCATCAATTAAAAAAACAAAAGCCCGCCGCAAGCGAGGGTGGGGAGGGTTTTGCTAGAACAAGGGAAAGACGCTCGCAGAGGTCTGGCCGCAGAGGGCTGGGGGGCTTGCCAGGCTGATGAGGAACCGAGAGGCCGTCGGCCTCTAAACTCCACACGAATTCCTCCGGGTGACCCTGAGATGCAGGGAGACACGGAAAGCACGGTAAACACAGGCCGGAAGCTCAGCAGCCTGTTGCTTGCTTCACCGTCCGTCTGGCGTCCCCTCTGCTAGCAGGCAGCCTTTACCGCATCACCCACGGCTGACCCGGCTCAGGATTCCAGCTGATTGTCCACGGGTGGCATCACTTGCTGGTGACACGAAGCAGGCACGTTAGCCACCTCCCAAACCCTGAGGCTCCTCCTGGGAGGAGCCTGCGGGCCCCCAGTCCAGCCTCTGCGCCACGATGCTCCTTAGTGCCGCTCCCGGTTCGCTGCCCCGGCCTCTAGCTCTGGCCGGAACCTCGCTGGATTGGCGATAAATGGCACCCATGCACCACGTGTAAGCTTGGGGTCCAGATGTGACCATGGCTCGTCTCTTCTTCCCATCGATTGGGGGATTGTTCGGGCTTCATGTCATCGTGTTGGCAGGAAGGCCAGCTCCGCCCCCCTGAGACCTCCCTGAAGACACATAGAAACATAGGACACAATGCAGCCCATCTCTTTGTTTTAAAACACCTTTACAGGGCTACGATTTCTGTTCCGTCAATTAGACACATCTCACGTGTAGTATTTGATCAATTTTCATACATGTCTACACCCAGAAAGCCATCGCCACAATCAAGAGAGCTAACATGTCCACCACTCCCCAAGACGGGCAATTTTCCGATTCCCATATTTACCCCTTCCCACCGCCGTCCCTCCCTGGTAACCATAAGTTTGTTTCTCTATGTCTGTGGCTCTATTTGTCTTTTGCAGTTAAGATCATTTCTGTCTTTTTTTCTTAGATTTCACATGGAAGTTGTGTCATGCGGCATTTTTCTCTCTTCTGGCTTACTTCACTCAGAAGGACTGTCTCTGTGTCCAACCATGTTGCCGCCAATGGCATGGTTCCATCCTTTTTCACGGCTGTGTAGTATTCCGCGGCATAAAAAGACAACTACGTCTTTATCCAGTCACCAGTCGTTAGATGTTGGGGTTAGTTCCACGTCCTGGCTAATACAAATAGGGCTGCTGTGAGCATTGAGGTGCATGGGACTTTTTGAGTTAGAGTCTTCTCTTGACATATCCCCAGGCGTGGGAAGGCTGGATCATCAGGTAAGCCCATTTGTAGGTTTTTAAGGAACCTCCATCCCGTCTTCTCTAGTGACAATGCAGCCCGTCTTCCTGAAGCAGAGCCATGCTCACAAAGTAACGGATATTCCTAGAGGTCAGACATGACGTGCATTCAGCTTGGCCTGTTCCAGAAGAAGAGGGCAGTCTGGCAGGGCTGGAGGAGAGTGACCCGGGGAGTGTGGGACAGGCAGGATTCACACCACGTGGGGACATGACAGGCTGGGATAAGGAGCCTGGGCTTCCAGTCATGCCTTGGTAAGCATGGGGCACTGGTTCCAGGACTCCCCACAGATGCCAACATCCATGGATGCTGATGCCTCTTATGCAAAATGACATAGGACTTTATTTTTTACATACAAACGTAGTTTTCTTCCACGTTGTTGTCGTTTTTACAATGTTGTGTCGAATTCCAGTCTAGAGCACAATTTTCCACTTATGCATAAACATACCCATACAGTCATTGTCACATTCTCTTTCGCTGTGTCCTCCTGTGTACTTTAAATCATCTCTAGGTGACGCGCGGCATGCAAGGCAACGTGAATGCTATGTAAGCGGTTGCCGGTGTGTGGCAAGTTCAATTGTCGCTTTTCGAAACTTTCCGTTTTTTCCCGAATATTTTCAACCCACAGTTAGTTGAATCGGCTGGATCGGGAGCCCCTAGATACAGAGAACCCCCAAGCCCTTCCCACCTCGGAAATTTCCACTGGAAGCCCTGAAGGGGCCCAAAGAGAGGAGAAGAGCGCCCTCTAGCGGCTGCAAACGCTGAGGCATTCCTTCAGCCTATGCAGCGCGGGAGAGAAGGTTTCGGGCCGACTAGCGCAAAAGGAGGGCCCGCCTGGACAGGAAGGAGGAAGGACGACAGCGGAAGCCAGCTCGCACCCTTCCTGGAGCTAGCTGGTTGCAGTGAGGGACGCCGAGGAACTGGGGACACGTCGCGTGGGGATGGGGGGGGGGCAATCGTGGCGGCCAGGAGCAGGGTTCACACAGCTGGCACCCAGTTTGCACGATCAAAATGACAAGGAGAGGGGGTGGGGGGAAGGGGCTGCCTCAGCACCGGGATCCTGACAAGGGCCATAGCGCCGCGACCTCAGCTAATGCGGCTCCCCTGCTAAGCCAGAAAAAGGAAACTGTGAGGCAAGATACTGCAGATTCCACCGCAGCCACACGGATGACTAGATCTCTAACCTGACAAAATGGAACCCTCGGAAACAGGAATCTTCCCTTTCTTCTACATTTTGACCTTGGGACAGGGAGCCACACTTCTCTGACGGGAACCGTCTTTACTCCGGCAGAGAGCTCAGTTTTCCAGGAATAAGTATGGAGAAAAAGTGTGCCGTGATGGTTTAGCAGTTCAAAGCGGAAGCCCGTCTTAGAAACGGGAAAAACCTGCTTCTCAATGAAGTCGAGTTATGGCACGAAGCAGGAGGAAGTTTAAGGAAATCTCTCTTAATATCCATTCACCAGACAAGACTAGCCAGTCCTAAAAAGGCAGCACTTTAAATCCAGGAAGCTTCTTGCTTCCTTTCTGGGGCGGGGTGGGGGCGGGGGGACATGAGAAGACAATGCCGCATTTTAAAACAAGCCTTGGGGCCCTAGATACGGAGAGTGTTGTTGGGTGTTGAGGCTGAGAGGTGTTGCTGAGGAGAACGTAAAGCTGCGTATAGACTGGTATGGGTTCCAAGTCTACCGCTGGAAAAAAAGTAGCCAATCATGAGTCCATTTGATTGGGAAAGAAGTAATAACTCAAAAATGGAAAGACATGGGATTAAATAGCGGTAGCGAGCAACTAAATCCAAGATGTTTATACCTATATTTTCATTGTGAATGCAACAAACTGAAAGCAACTGTCTAAAAAGCAGTAACTGTAGCCCGCGCACGCGCGCACACACGCACACAATGGGGAACGGCAGAGAGGTAAAATATGCTAAATGTATCATGATTGAGAAACAAGATCTAATAGATTATCCCGTTTTTGAGACTGTTATAGCAATACTGGTCCAATTACATATAAAGTTATGAACTTAGAGATGACTTATTAAAACTTAGAGGGAATTTTAATTGGAAGACCATATAGCTTCCAAATCATTGAAGAGAAAACTAACCTCACAAAAATTAATCAATGCAGCTAAGATGGAGTAACGGAGACCGTATTTACCATCGTAGGATAGACCCCAATGTGGATAAAATCTATGAAGCAATGCTTTTTAAGCCATGTGAAAACGATCATCCACTAGGACCTCGTCCTGCCGCCTCCATACCCAGGCTGCTAGGCCTCCTACTGCCACTACCAAGGATGTCCACCAGGTGGCGACATTGCCCCCCTCTGCTCCTGCTGCAGAGCCAGTCCTGAGCAGCCCTGCTCCAGGTTTTGGCAGGCCGCTCCCAGAAGCGCGCTCGTGGGCCTTGCTCCCTTTTAGCCACCAGCAAAGGGATCGAGGATGAGCACTGAGCCTCCTTACTCATCGAAGATCTAGGAACCTATCTGATTTCTGAGCAGCCCTTTACCCTCGTCTGCCGTCAGGTACTCTCCACCCGACTTGCAGAGTCCGCGGCTTGGGCAGCCTGCACGCTGGCCCCGGCCCGTCAGAATCTCTTCCCCCCACCCCCACCCCACCCCACCCCCACCACCCCGGCCAAGAGGCCACGCGCGGTCGTGAGCAGGGCTCCAGGCCTCTGGAGCCGCGCCGCTTGGACTGCGTCCTGGCCCTGGGCTCGCGAGCTCCATGCCCTGGGCTGAGTCACTTAACATCTCTAAGCTAGTTTCCTCATCAGTACAATGAGGGCATAATCGGTATGGGGGGGGGGGAAATCAGAATCTGGGGGGGACTACATTTCTGGTGATTGAAGATTATTTTCAGTTTGAATTATACAGTGAGGGACACCATACAATTTTTACTACTGCAGACTTCTGAAGGACAGCTTCTAGTATTCTTAAAACTAATGCATGCACGTACACACAAACACACGTGCACACACACTGACTCTGCTCCGCCTACATCCCCACGCGCACACACACGGAGTCATGGACCACACACACCCCCACAACATACACACAACCACACAGGTCCTCAGGCGCGCGCACACACACACGCAAAGTCACTGTCACGTGCCCCACACGTCCAGGCTCAAGTTTAGAATTCCCGGACTCAGGGGAGTCCTGCAAAGAAAGCGACAGTGCGGGGAGAGCCGATTCCCAGTCTCTGACCGCCAGCCTGACCCTTTTCTTCCCAATGCTGGGTCCATCCCATGCCCCAAGGGGCCTTGGATGTGCACAGGGGGACACTCAGACCTCACATCCGGGCTCTGTCCGTAACCTCCATGCCAACAGCTGCCCGTTGGCCTCTCTGTGAGTCCTGGGATGCTGAACTCCGGGGAGAGCCGGTGCAGAAACTACAAGTGGGTCAGGGGCTGCTGGGGCAGGGCATTCGGGGTCCTGGGATTCCAGAGCACGGGGTGGAGCCAATGGGCGTGTCCCCTTGGCCCTGCTGACTCCACCCCGTAGAGGGCGTGGCCAGAGGGCGTGTCAGGGCCAGAGGGACCCTCTGTAGTTCAGGACCCAGGACAGCGCGGGGGTGTCGGGGGTGGGGGTTGGGGGGCCGCCCCTTGCCGTGCTCTAAGGGCAGAAGCCCTAAGGAAGGGCCGGAGGAGGCTGTAAGGTATCCTCACTGCCATCAATTAAAAAAACAAAAGCCCGCCGCAAGCGAGGGTGGGGAGGGTTTTGCTAGAACAAGGGAAAGACGCTCGCAGAGGTCTGGCCGCAGAGGGCTGGGGGGCTTGCCAGGCTGATGAGGAACCGAGAGGCCGTCGGCCTCTAAACTCCACACGAATTCCTCCGGGTGACCCTGAGATGCAGGGAGACACGGAAAGCACGGTAAACACAGGCCGGAAGCTCAGCAGCCTGTTGCTTGCTTCACCGTCCGTCTGGCGTCCCCTCTGCTAGCAGGCAGCCTTTACCGCATCACCCACGGCTGACCCGGCTCAGGATTCCAGCTGATTGTCCACGGGTGGCATCACTTGCTGGTGACACGAAGCAGGCACGTTAGCCACCTCCCAAACCCTGAGGCTCCTCCTGGGAGGAGCCTGCGGGCCCCCAGTCCAGCCTCTGCGCCACGATGCTCCTTAGTGCCGCTCCCGGTTCGCTGCCCCGGCCTCTAGCTCTGGCCGGAACCTCGCTGGATTGGCGATAAATGGCACCCATGCACCACGTGTAAGCTTGGGGTCCAGATGTGACCATGGCTCGTCTCTTCTTCCCATCGATTGGGGGATTGTTCGGGCTTCATGTCATCGTGTTGGCAGGAAGGCCAGCTCCGCCCCCCTGAGACCTCCCTGAAGACACATAGAAACATAGGACACAATGCAGCCCATCTCTTTGTTTTAAAACACCTTTACAGGGCTACGATTTCTGTTCCGTCAATTAGACACATCTCACGTGTAGTATTTGATCAATTTTCATACATGTCTACACCCAGAAAGCCATCGCCACAATCAAGAGAGCTAACATGTCCACCACTCCCCAAGACGGGCAATTTTCCGATTCCCATATTTACCCCTTCCCACCGCCGTCCCTCCCTGGTAACCATAAGTTTGTTTCTCTATGTCTGTGGCTCTATTTGTCTTTTGCAGTTAAGATCATTTCTGTCTTTTTTTCTTAGATTTCACATGGAAGTTGTGTCATGCGGCATTTTTCTCTCTTCTGGCTTACTTCACTCAGAAGGACTGTCTCTGTGTCCAACCATGTTGCCGCCAATGGCATGGTTCCATCCTTTTTCACGGCTGTGTAGTATTCCGCGGCATAAAAAGACAACTACGTCTTTATCCAGTCACCAGTCGTTAGATGTTGGGGTTAGTTCCACGTCCTGGCTAATACAAATAGGGCTGCTGTGAGCATTGAGGTGCATGGGACTTTTTGAGTTAGAGTCTTCTCTTGACATATCCCCAGGCGTGGGAAGGCTGGATCATCAGGTAAGCCCATTTGTAGGTTTTTAAGGAACCTCCATCCCGTCTTCTCTAGTGACAATGCAGCCCGTCTTCCTGAAGCAGAGCCATGCTCACAAAGTAACGGATATTCCTAGAGGTCAGACATGACGTGCATTCAGCTTGGCCTGTTCCAGAAGAAGAGGGCAGTCTGGCAGGGCTGGAGGAGAGTGACCCGGGGAGTGTGGGACAGGCAGGATTCACACCACGTGGGGACATGACAGGCTGGGATAAGGAGCCTGGGCTTCCAGTCATGCCTTGGTAAGCATGGGGCACTGGTTCCAGGACTCCCCACAGATGCCAACATCCATGGATGCTGATGCCTCTTATGCAAAATGACATAGGACTTTATTTTTTACATACAAACGTAGTTTTCTTCCACGTTGTTGTCGTTTTTACAATGTTGTGTCGAATTCCAGTCTAGAGCACAATTTTCCACTTATGCATAAACATACCCATACAGTCATTGTCACATTCTCTTTCGCTGTGTCCTCCTGTGTACTTTAAATCATCTCTAGGTGACGCGCGGCATGCAAGGCAACGTGAATGCTATGTAAGCGGTTGCCGGTGTGTGGCAAGTTCAATTGTCGCTTTTCGAAACTTTCCGTTTTTTCCCGAATATTTTCAACCCACAGTTAGTTGAATCGGCTGGATCGGGAGCCCCTAGATACAGAGAACCCCCAAGCCCTTCCCACCTCGGAAATTTCCACTGGAAGCCCTGAAGGGGCCCAAAGAGAGGAGAAGAGCGCCCTCTAGCGGCTGCAAACGCTGAGGCATTCCTTCAGCCTATGCAGCGCGGGAGAGAAGGTTTCGGGCCGACTAGCGCAAAAGGAGGGCCCGCCTGGACAGGAAGGAGGAAGGACGACAGCGGAAGCCAGCTCGCACCCTTCCTGGAGCTAGCTGGTTGCAGTGAGGGACGCCGAGGAACTGGGGACACGTCGCGTGGGGATGGGGGGGGGGCAATCGTGGCGGCCAGGAGCAGGGTTCACACAGCTGGCACCCAGTTTGCACGATCAAAATGACAAGGAGAGGGGGTGGGGGGAAGGGGCTGCCTCAGCACCGGGATCCTGACAAGGGCCATAGCGCCGCGACCTCAGCTAATGCGGCTCCCCTGCTAAGCCAGAAAAAGGAAACTGTGAGGCAAGATACTGCAGATTCCACCGCAGCCACACGGATGACTAGATCTCTAACCTGACAAAATGGAACCCTCGGAAACAGGAATCTTCCCTTTCTTCTACATTTTGACCTTGGGACAGGGAGCCACACTTCTCTGACGGGAACCGTCTTTACTCCGGCAGAGAGCTCAGTTTTCCAGGAATAAGTATGGAGAAAAAGTGTGCCGTGATGGTTTAGCAGTTCAAAGCGGAAGCCCGTCTTAGAAACGGGAAAAACCTGCTTCTCAATGAAGTCGAGTTATGGCACGAAGCAGGAGGAAGTTTAAGGAAATCTCTCTTAATATCCATTCACCAGACAAGACTAGCCAGTCCTAAAAAGGCAGCACTTTAAATCCAGGAAGCTTCTTGCTTCCTTTCTGGGGCGGGGTGGGGGCGGGGGGACATGAGAAACAATGCCGCATTTTAAAACAAGCCTTGGGGCCCTAGATACGGAGAGTGTTGTTGGGTGTTGAGGCTGAGAGGTGTTGCTGAGGAGAACGTAAAGCTGCGTATAGACTGGTATGGGTTCCAAGTCTACCGCTGGAAAAAAAGTAGCCAATCATGAGTCCATTTGATTGGGAAAGAAGTAAATAACTCAAAAATGGGAAAGACATGGGATTAAATAGCGGTAGCGAGCAACTAAATCCAAGATGTTTATACCTATATTTTCATTGTGAATGCAACAAACTGAAAGCAACTGTCTAAAAAGCAGTAACTGTAGCCCGCGCACGCGCGCACACACGCACACAATGGGGAACGGCAGAGAGGTAAAATATGCTAAATGTATCATGATTGAGAAACAAGATCTAATAGATTATCCCGTTTTTGAGACTGTTATAGCAATACTGGTCCAATTACATATAAAGTTATGAACTTAGAGATGACTTATTAAAACTTAGAGGGAATTTTAATTGGAAGACCATATAGCTTCCAAATCATTGAAGAGAAAACTAACCTCACAAAAATTAATCAATGCAGCTAAGATGGAGTAACGGAGACCGTATTTACCATCGTAGGATAGACCCCAATGTGGATAAAATCTATGAAGCAATGCTTTTTAAGCCATGTGAAAACGATCATCCACTAGGACCTCGTCCTGCCGCCTCCATACCCAGGCTGCTAGGCCTCCTACTGCCACTACCAAGGATGTCCACCAGGTGGCGACATTGCCCCCCTCTGCTCCTGCTGCAGAGCCAGTCCTGAGCAGCCCTGCTCCAGGTTTTGGCAGGCCGCTCCCAGAAGCGCGCTCGTGGGCCTTGCTCCCTTTTAGCCACCAGCAAAGGGATCGAGGATGAGCACTGAGCCTCCTTACTCATCGAAGATCTAGGAACCTATCTGATTTCTGAGCAGCCCTTTACCCTCGTCTGCCGTCAGGTACTCTCCACCCGACTTGCAGAGTCCGCGGCTTGGGCAGCCTGCACGCTGGCCCCGGCCCGTCAGAATCTCTTCCCCCCACCCCCACCCCACCCCACCCCCACCACCCCGGCCAAGAGGCCACGCGCGGTCGTGAGCAGGGCTCCAGGCCTCTGGAGCCGCGCCGCTTGGACTGCGTCCTGGCCCTGGGCTCGCGAGCTCCATGCCCTGGGCTGAGTCACTTAACATCTCTAAGCTAGTTTCCTCATCAGTACAATGAGGGCATAATCGGTATGGGGGGGGGGGAAATCAGAATCTGGGGGGGACTACATTTCTGGTGATTGAAGATTATTTTCAGTTTGAATTATACAGTGAGGGACACCATACAATTTTTACTACTGCAGACTTCTGAAGGACAGCTTCTAGTATTCTTAAAACTAATGCATGCACGTACACACAAACACACGTGCACACACACTGACTCTGCTCCGCCTACATCCCCACGCGCACACACACGGAGTCATGGACCACACACACCCCCACAACATACACACAACCACACAGGTCCTCAGGCGCGCGCACACACACACGCAAAGTCACTGTCACGTGCCCCACACGTCCAGGCTCAAGTTTAGAATTCCCGGACTCAGGGGAGTCCTGCAAAGAAAGCGACAGTGCGGGGAGAGCCGATTCCCAGTCTCTGACCGCCAGCCTGACCCTTTTCTTCCCAATGCTGGGTCCATCCCATGCCCCAAGGGGCCTTGGATGTGCACAGGGGGACACTCAGACCTCACATCCGGGCTCTGTCCGTAACCTCCATGCCAACAGCTGCCCGTTGGCCTCTCTGTGAGTCCTGGGATGCTGAACTCCGGGGAGAGCCGGTGCAGAAACTACAAGTGGGTCAGGGGCTGCTGGGGCAGGGCATTCGGGGTCCTGGGATTCCAGAGCACGGGGTGGAGCCAATGGGCGTGTCCCCTTGGCCCTGCTGACTCCACCCCGTAGAGGGCGTGGCCAGAGGGCGTGTCAGGGCCAGAGGGACCCTCTGTAGTTCAGGACCCAGGACAGCGCGGGGGTGTCGGGGGTGGGGGTTGGGGGGCCGCCCCTTGCCGTGCTCTAAGGGCAGAAGCCCTAAGGAAGGGCCGGAGGAGGCTGTAAGGTATCCTCACTGCCATCAACTAAAAAAACAAAAGCCCGCCGCAGGCGAGGGTGGGGAGGGTTTTGCTAGAACAAGGGAAGACGCTCGCAGAGGTCTGGCCGCAGAGGGCTGGGGGGCTTGCCAGGCTGATGAGGAACCGAGAGGCCGTCGGCCTCTAAACTCCACACGAATTCCTCCGGGTGACCCTGAGATGCAGGGAGACACGGAAAGCACGGTAAACACAGGCCGGAAGCTCAGCAGCCTGTTGCTTGCTTCACCGTCCGTCTGGCGTCCCCTCTGCTAGCAGGCAGCCTTTACCGCATCACCCACGGCTGACCCGGCTCAGGATTCCAGCTGATTGTCCACGGGTGGCATCACTTGCTGGTGACACGAAGCAGGCACGTTAGCCACCTCCCAAACCCTGAGGCTCCTCCTGGGAGGAGCCTGCGGGCCCCCAGTCCAGCCTCTGCGCCACGATGCTCCTTAGTGCCGCTCCCGGTTCGCTGCCCCGGCCTCTAGCTCTGGCCGGAACCTCGCTGGATTGGCGATAAATGGCACCCATGCACCACGTGTAAGCTTGGGGTCCAGATGTGACCATGGCTCGTCTCTTCTTCCCATCGATTGGGGGATTGTTCGGGCTTCATGTCATCGTGTTGGCAGGAAGGCCAGCTCCGCCCCCCTGAGACCTCCCTGAAGACACATAGAAACATAGGACACAATGCAGCCCATCTCTTTGTTTTAAAACACCTTTACAGGGCTACGATTTCTGTTCCGTCAATTAGACACATCTCACGTGTAGTATTTGATCAATTTTCATACATGTCTACACCCAGAAAGCCATCGCCACAATCAAGAGAGCTAACATGTCCACCACTCCCCAAGACGGGCAATTTTCCGATTCCCATATTTACCCCTTCCCACCGCCGTCCCTCCCTGGTAACCATAAGTTTGTTTCTCTATGTCTGTGGCTCTATTTGTCTTTTGCAGTTAAGATCATTTCTGTCTTTTTTTCTTAGATTTCACATGGAAGTTGTGTCATGCGGCATTTTTCTCTCTTCTGGCTTACTTCACTCAGAAGGACTGTCTCTGTGTCCAACCATGTTGCCGCCAATGGCATGGTTCCATCCTTTTTCACGGCTGTGTAGTATTCCGCGGCATAAAAAGACAACTACGTCTTTATCCAGTCACCAGTCGTTAGATGTTGGGGTTAGTTCCACGTCCTGGCTAATACAAATAGGGCTGCTGTGAGCATTGAGGTGCATGGGACTTTTTGAGTTAGAGTCTTCTCTTGACATATCCCCAGGCGTGGGAAGGCTGGATCATCAGGTAAGCCCATTTGTAGGTTTTTAAGGAACCTCCATCCCGTCTTCTCTAGTGACAATGCAGCCCGTCTTCCTGAAGCAGAGCCATGCTCACAAAGTAACGGATATTCCTAGAGGTCAGACATGACGTGCATTCAGCTTGGCCTGTTCCAGAAGAAGAGGGCAGTCTGGCAGGGCTGGAGGAGAGTGACCCGGGGAGTGTGGGACAGGCAGGATTCACACCACGTGGGGACATGACAGGCTGGGATAAGGAGCCTGGGCTTCCAGTCATGCCTTGGTAAGCATGGGGCACTGGTTCCAGGACTCCCCACAGATGCCAACATCCATGGATGCTGATGCCTCTTATGCAAAATGACATAGGACTTTATTTTTTACATACAAACGTAGTTTTCTTCCACGTTGTTGTCGTTTTTACAATGTTGTGTCGAATTCCAGTCTAGAGCACAATTTTCCACTTATGCATAAACATACCCATACAGTCATTGTCACATTCTCTTTCGCTGTGTCCTCCTGTGTACTTTAAATCATCTCTAGGTGACGCGCGGCATGCAAGGCAACGTGAATGCTATGTAAGCGGTTGCCGGTGTGTGGCAAGTTCAATTGTCGCTTTTCGAAACTTTCCGTTTTTTCCCGAATATTTTCAACCCACAGTTAGTTGAATCGGCTGGATCGGGAGCCCCTAGATACAGAGAACCCCCAAGCCCTTCCCACCTCGGAAATTTCCACTGGAAGCCCTGAAGGGGCCCAAAGAGAGGAGAAGAGCGCCCTCTAGCGGCTGCAAACGCTGAGGCATTCCTTCAGCCTATGCAGCGCGGGAGAGAAGGTTTCGGGCCGACTAGCGCAAAAGGAGGGCCCGCCTGGACAGGAAGGAGGAAGGACGACAGCGGAAGCCAGCTCGCACCCTTCCTGGAGCTAGCTGGTTGCAGTGAGGGACGCCGAGGAACTGGGGACACGTCGCGTGGGGATGGGGGGGGGGCAATCGTGGCGGCCAGGAGCAGGGTTCACACAGCTGGCACCCAGTTTGCACGATCAAAATGACAAGGAGAGGGGGTGGGGGGAAGGGGCTGCCTCAGCACCGGGATCCTGACAAGGGCCATAGCGCCGCGACCTCAGCTAATGCGGCTCCCCTGCTAAGCCAGAAAAAGGAAACTGTGAGGCAAGATACTGCAGATTCCACCGCAGCCACACGGATGACTAGATCTCTAACCTGACAAAATGGAACCCTCGGAAACAGGAATCTTCCCTTTCTTCTACATTTTGACCTTGGGACAGGGAGCCACACTTCTCTGACGGGAACCGTCTTTACTCCGGCAGAGAGCTCAGTTTTCCAGGAATAAGTATGGAGAAAAAGTGTGCCGTGATGGTTTAGCAGTTCAAAGCGGAAGCCCGTCTTAGAAACGGGAAAAACCTGCTTCTCAATGAAGTCGAGTTATGGCACGAAGCAGGAGGAAGTTTAAGGAAATCTCTCTTAATATCCATTCACCAGACAAGACTAGCCAGTCCTAAAAAGGCAGCACTTTAAATCCAGGAAGCTTCTTGCTTCCTTTCTGGGGCGGGGTGGGGGCGGGGGGACATGAGAAACAATGCCGCATTTTAAAACAAGCCTTGGGGCCCTAGATACGGAGAGTGTTGTTGGGTGTTGAGGCTGAGAGGTGTTGCTGAGGAGAACGTAAAGCTGCGTATAGACTGGTATGGGTTCCAAGTCTACCGCTGGAAAAAAAGTAGCCAATCATGAGTCCATTTGATTGGGAAAGAAGTAAATAACTCAAAAATGGGAAAGACATGGGATTAAATAGCGGTAGCGAGCAACTAAATCCAAGATGTTTATACCTATATTTTCATTGTGAATGCAACAAACTGAAAGCAACTGTCTAAAAAGCAGTAACTGTAGCCCGCGCACGCGCGCACACACGCACACAATGGGGAACGGCAGAGAGGTAAAATATGCTAAATGTATCATGATTGAGAAACAAGATCTAATAGATTATCCCGTTTTTGAGACTGTTATAGCAATACTGGTCCAATTACATATAAAGTTATGAACTTAGAGATGACTTATTAAAACTTAGAGGGAATTTTAATTGGAAGACCATATAGCTTCCAAATCATTGAAGAGAAAACTAACCTCACAAAAATTAATCAATGCAGCTAAGATGGAGTAACGGAGACCGTATTTACCATCGTAGGATAGACCCCAATGTGGATAAAATCTATGAAGCAATGCTTTTTAAGCCATGTGAAAACGATCATCCACTAGGACCTCGTCCTGCCGCCTCCATACCCAGGCTGCTAGGCCTCCTACTGCCACTACCAAGGATGTCCACCAGGTGGCGACATTGCCCCCCTCTGCTCCTGCTGCAGAGCCAGTCCTGAGCAGCCCTGCTCCAGGTTTTGGCAGGCCGCTCCCAGAAGCGCGCTCGTGGGCCTTGCTCCCTTTTAGCCACCAGCAAAGGGATCGAGGATGAGCACTGAGCCTCCTTACTCATCGAAGATCTAGGAACCTATCTGATTTCTGAGCAGCCCTTTACCCTCGTCTGCCGTCAGGTACTCTCCACCCGACTTGCAGAGTCCGCGGCTTGGGCAGCCTGCACGCTGGCCCCGGCCCGTCAGAATCTCTTCCCCCCACCCCCACCCCACCCCACCCCCACCACCCCGGCCAAGAGGCCACGCGCGGTCGTGAGCAGGGCTCCAGGCCTCTGGAGCCGCGCCGCTTGGACTGCGTCCTGGCCCTGGGCTCGCGAGCTCCATGCCCTGGGCTGAGTCACTTAACATCTCTAAGCTAGTTTCCTCATCAGTACAATGAGGGCATAATCGGTATGGGGGGGGGGGAAATCAGAATCTGGGGGGGACTACATTTCTGGTGATTGAAGATTATTTTCAGTTTGAATTATACAGTGAGGGACACCATACAATTTTTACTACTGCAGACTTCTGAAGGACAGCTTCTAGTATTCTTAAAACTAATGCATGCACGTACACACAAACACACGTGCACACACACTGACTCTGCTCCGCCTACATCCCCACGCGCACACACACGGAGTCATGGACCACACACACCCCCACAACATACACACAACCACACAGGTCCTCAGGCGCGCGCACACACACACGCAAAGTCACTGTCACGTGCCCCACACGTCCAGGCTCAAGTTTAGAATTCCCGGACTCAGGGGAGTCCTGCAAAGAAAGCGACAGTGCGGGGAGAGCCGATTCCCAGTCTCTGACCGCCAGCCTGACCCTTTTCTTCCCAATGCTGGGTCCATCCCATGCCCCAAGGGGCCTTGGATGTGCACAGGGGGACACTCAGACCTCACATCCGGGCTCTGTCCGTAACCTCCATGCCAACAGCTGCCCGTTGGCCTCTCTGTGAGTCCTGGGATGCTGAACTCCGGGGAGAGCCGGTGCAGAAACTACAAGTGGGTCAGGGGCTGCTGGGGCAGGGCATTCGGGGTCCTGGGATTCCAGAGCACGGGGTGGAGCCAATGGGCGTGTCCCCTTGGCCCTGCTGACTCCACCCCGTAGAGGGCGTGGCCAGAGGGCGTGTCAGGGCCAGAGGGACCCTCTGTAGTTCAGGACCCAGGACAGCGCGGGGGTGTCGGGGGTGGGGGTTGGGGGGCCGCCCCTTGCCGTGCTCTAAGGGCAGAAGCCCTAAGGAAGGGCCGGAGGAGGCTGTAAGGTATCCTCACTGCCATCAACTAAAAAAACAAAAGCCCGCCGCAGGCGAGGGTGGGGAGGGTTTTGCTAGAACAAGGGAAGACGCTCGCAGAGGTCTGGCCGCAGAGGGCTGGGGGGCTTGCCAGGCTGATGAGGAACCGAGAGGCCGTCGGCCTCTAAACTCCACACGAATTCCTCCGGGTGACCCTGAGATGCAGGGAGACACGGAAAGCACGGTAAACACAGGCCGGAAGCTCAGCAGCCTGTTGCTTGCTTCACCGTCCGTCTGGCGTCCCCTCTGCTAGCAGGCAGCCTTTACCGCATCACCCACGGCTGACCCGGCTCAGGATTCCAGCTGATTGTCCACGGGTGGCATCACTTGCTGGTGACACGAAGCAGGCACGTTAGCCACCTCCCAAACCCTGAGGCTCCTCCTGGGAGGAGCCTGCGGGCCCCCAGTCCAGCCTCTGCGCCACGATGCTCCTTAGTGCCGCTCCCGGTTCGCTGCCCCGGCCTCTAGCTCTGGCCGGAACCTCGCTGGATTGGCGATAAATGGCACCCATGCACCACGTGTAAGCTTGGGGTCCAGATGTGACCATGGCTCGTCTCTTCTTCCCATCGATTGGGGGATTGTTCGGGCTTCATGTCATCGTGTTGGCAGGAAGGCCAGCTCCGCCCCCCTGAGACCTCCCTGAAGACACATAGAAACATAGGACACAATGCAGCCCATCTCTTTGTTTTAAAACACCTTTACAGGGCTACGATTTCTGTTCCGTCAATTAGACACATCTCACGTGTAGTATTTGATCAATTTTCATACATGTCTACACCCAGAAAGCCATCGCCACAATCAAGAGAGCTAACATGTCCACCACTCCCCAAGACGGGCAATTTTCCGATTCCCATATTTACCCCTTCCCACCGCCGTCCCTCCCTGGTAACCATAAGTTTGTTTCTCTATGTCTGTGGCTCTATTTGTCTTTTGCAGTTAAGATCATTTCTGTCTTTTTTTCTTAGATTTCACATGGAAGTTGTGTCATGCGGCATTTTTCTCTCTTCTGGCTTACTTCACTCAGAAGGACTGTCTCTGTGTCCAACCATGTTGCCGCCAATGGCATGGTTCCATCCTTTTTCACGGCTGTGTAGTATTCCGCGGCATAAAAAGACAACTACGTCTTTATCCAGTCACCAGTCGTTAGATGTTGGGGTTAGTTCCACGTCCTGGCTAATACAAATAGGGCTGCTGTGAGCATTGAGGTGCATGGGACTTTTTGAGTTAGAGTCTTCTCTTGACATATCCCCAGGCGTGGGAAGGCTGGATCATCAGGTAAGCCCATTTGTAGGTTTTTAAGGAACCTCCATCCCGTCTTCTCTAGTGACAATGCAGCCCGTCTTCCTGAAGCAGAGCCATGCTCACAAAGTAACGGATATTCCTAGAGGTCAGACATGACGTGCATTCAGCTTGGCCTGTTCCAGAAGAAGAGGGCAGTCTGGCAGGGCTGGAGGAGAGTGACCCGGGGAGTGTGGGACAGGCAGGATTCACACCACGTGGGGACATGACAGGCTGGGATAAGGAGCCTGGGCTTCCAGTCATGCCTTGGTAAGCATGGGGCACTGGTTCCAGGACTCCCCACAGATGCCAACATCCATGGATGCTGATGCCTCTTATGCAAAATGACATAGGACTTTATTTTTTACATACAAACGTAGTTTTCTTCCACGTTGTTGTCGTTTTTACAATGTTGTGTCGAATTCCAGTCTAGAGCACAATTTTCCACTTATGCATAAACATACCCATACAGTCATTGTCACATTCTCTTTCGCTGTGTCCTCCTGTGTACTTTAAATCATCTCTAGGTGACGCGCGGCATGCAAGGCAACGTGAATGCTATGTAAGCGGTTGCCGGTGTGTGGCAAGTTCAATTGTCGCTTTTCGAAACTTTCCGTTTTTTCCCGAATATTTTCAACCCACAGTTAGTTGAATCGGCTGGATCGGGAGCCCCTAGATACAGAGAACCCCCAAGCCCTTCCCACCTCGGAAATTTCCACTGGAAGCCCTGAAGGGGCCCAAAGAGAGGAGAAGAGCGCCCTCTAGCGGCTGCAAACGCTGAGGCATTCCTTCAGCCTATGCAGCGCGGGAGAGAAGGTTTCGGGCCGACTAGCGCAAAAGGAGGGCCCGCCTGGACAGGAAGGAGGAAGGACGACAGCGGAAGCCAGCTCGCACCCTTCCTGGAGCTAGCTGGTTGCAGTGAGGGACGCCGAGGAACTGGGGACACGTCGCGTGGGGATGGGGGGGGGGCAATCGTGGCGGCCAGGAGCAGGGTTCACACAGCTGGCACCCAGTTTGCACGATCAAAATGACAAGGAGAGGGGGTGGGGGGAAGGGGCTGCCTCAGCACCGGGATCCTGACAAGGGCCATAGCGCCGCGACCTCAGCTAATGCGGCTCCCCTGCTAAGCCAGAAAAAGGAAACTGTGAGGCAAGATACTGCAGATTCCACCGCAGCCACACGGATGACTAGATCTCTAACCTGACAAAATGGAACCCTCGGAAACAGGAATCTTCCCTTTCTTCTACATTTTGACCTTGGGACAGGGAGCCACACTTCTCTGACGGGAACCGTCTTTACTCCGGCAGAGAGCTCAGTTTTCCAGGAATAAGTATGGAGAAAAAGTGTGCCGTGATGGTTTAGCAGTTCAAAGCGGAAGCCCGTCTTAGAAACGGGAAAAACCTGCTTCTCAATGAAGTCGAGTTATGGCACGAAGCAGGAGGAAGTTTAAGGAAATCTCTCTTAATATCCATTCACCAGACAAGACTAGCCAGTCCTAAAAAGGCAGCACTTTAAATCCAGGAAGCTTCTTGCTTCCTTTCTGGGGCGGGGTGGGGGCGGGGGGACATGAGAAACAATGCCGCATTTTAAAACAAGCCTTGGGGCCCTAGATACGGAGAGTGTTGTTGGGTGTTGAGGCTGAGAGGTGTTGCTGAGGAGAACGTAAAGCTGCGTATAGACTGGTATGGGTTCCAAGTCTACCGCTGGAAAAAAAGTAGCCAATCATGAGTCCATTTGATTGGGAAAGAAGTAAATAACTCAAAAATGGGAAAGACATGGGATTAAATAGCGGTAGCGAGCAACTAAATCCAAGATGTTTATACCTATATTTTCATTGTGAATGCAACAAACTGAAAGCAACTGTCTAAAAAGCAGTAACTGTAGCCCGCGCACGCGCGCACACACGCACACAATGGGGAACGGCAGAGAGGTAAAATATGCTAAATGTATCATGATTGAGAAACAAGATCTAATAGATTATCCCGTTTTTGAGACTGTTATAGCAATACTGGTCCAATTACATATAAAGTTATGAACTTAGAGATGACTTATTAAAACTTAGAGGGAATTTTAATTGGAAGACCATATAGCTTCCAAATCATTGAAGAGAAAACTAACCTCACAAAAATTAATCAATGCAGCTAAGATGGAGTAACGGAGACCGTATTTACCATCGTAGGATAGACCCCAATGTGGATAAAATCTATGAAGCAATGCTTTTTAAGCCATGTGAAAACGATCATCCACTAGGACCTCGTCCTGCCGCCTCCATACCCAGGCTGCTAGGCCTCCTACTGCCACTACCAAGGATGTCCACCAGGTGGCGACATTGCCCCCCTCTGCTCCTGCTGCAGAGCCAGTCCTGAGCAGCCCTGCTCCAGGTTTTGGCAGGCCGCTCCCAGAAGCGCGCTCGTGGGCCTTGCTCCCTTTTAGCCACCAGCAAAGGGATCGAGGATGAGCACTGAGCCTCCTTACTCATCGAAGATCTAGGAACCTATCTGATTTCTGAGCAGCCCTTTACCCTCGTCTGCCGTCAGGTACTCTCCACCCGACTTGCAGAGTCCGCGGCTTGGGCAGCCTGCACGCTGGCCCCGGCCCGTCAGAATCTCTTCCCCCCACCCCCACCCCACCCCACCCCCACCACCCCGGCCAAGAGGCCACGCGCGGTCGTGAGCAGGGCTCCAGGCCTCTGGAGCCGCGCCGCTTGGACTGCGTCCTGGCCCTGGGCTCGCGAGCTCCATGCCCTGGGCTGAGTCACTTAACATCTCTAAGCTAGTTTCCTCATCAGTACAATGAGGGCATAATCGGT